>NC_079390.1:22901062-23201464 GCF_029220125.1 Pseudoliparis swirei | reverse complement strand
ATATATATATATATGTTGTGTGTATGGGTGTGTATGCATGTATATTTATATATGTATATATATATGGTTATTTTATATGTTCTTATTTATTTTTTGTTTGTTTTTGTTATTTTATTAATTATTATTTGGTGATAGGGCAAGAAGGTATCGTCGTCCTGATCCACACTCCAGTCCAGTTGGTGGCGGCAATGCACCAGACAGTTGATTGCCAACCGCCAAAAATCCCAGAAGAAGAACGAAGCAAGCTGCCGTTAAACACCATCGAAGAAGAAGTAGAGCAGGTCGGACCTCGCCGCCCAGAACGAGTCTCAGTGACTATTCCAGACTAACCCGTGTGTGTCCTCGACCCTCCATGTCCACCTGAACCTGTCCGAGTGGACGCGGCGTGGTTTGTTTCTTCCGGATCGTCTCCTGGTGTCCTCCGGAGCTCATGACGTCAGCGTGCTAGCCGCGAGGAGACGGACACGAGTTCAGGACTGACTGCGGCTGCGTGAGAGATATCTGGGCTGTTTGAAAGCACGAGAGCACGAGGAGCAACTTTCTAGTTTGAAAGAGGAGCACGAGCGCCAACGGAAACTAATGGACGCTGTTTTCAACCCGGAAGTCCGGTTACAACGAGCAGGTTGGTTATCTTTGTTTACCACTTTAACCTGATGGAACCAGTTCTGGAGGAAGTCTTTGTAGAAACCTGAAATATGTTATCGTGTTATAAACTTCGTCTCCCACAGTTAATAATATTTTTAATCAACGTCAAAAACTAGCCGTCATCACCAGCTACTCGCTCGTTGTTGCGCTGACTCATGCTGCTAGCATAGTATGCTAACTCTCACGGACTCGTGGTCCGGTGAGACTTTTCCCTCGGTGGTTTTCCGCTGAGCTCCAGTAACTCTGGGTCATCTTGGGCCCGTAACCTGTTAGCAGAGGTGTGGAATGTACAGCGACCTGGATTAGACAGCAACACCCGCTTTAGCTCGTACCTGTGGAGCCTGGATCACTCCGAACCCACGACCATGGACGGATTAAGAAACCACGGGCCCCTGGGCCTGGACGTGTCAACAAGGACCCCCCCTCCCCCACACCTGAAAAAAAAAAAAGCTAATTTAAATGTGCTTTAAAAAAAAAACATCGCTAACAAAACAGTCCGTATGGAACAACGATACCGGAGCTGAGCAGACAACATAACGCGAATTATATGACCATGACATGAATGACTTAAGCCTAGCATATACCGGCTATGGCGCATCGTGTCATATCATCATATCAATACAAAGTTAATCACAGCTACTTCACGCAGAGGCTCTGGCTTAGGGGCCCCCTGAGCTCAGGGGCCCCTGGTGCCGGTAGGCTCGTTCGGTAATCCATCCCTGAGTAGGACTATTGGGGCCCTGTTACTGACATGAATGACTTAAAGGGTACCTGTAGTGCAAAACAACAACGTGCTACATCCATTCGGCGCATCAAATAAATCATATTTACCCCGCCGCTATTGTCAACAAGTCACGCATAGCCGGTTACATTTCTTTGTCAACATTCCGAGTCCGTGGGCGCAGCCATTTTGCTAGTTATTTACTCCAGCTCAAAGCTAACTATGACGTAGAGTCGTTGAAAGGAATTCAGCCAATCCGGAGCCACTTCTACACGCGTTGCTTCTTGGGATAGATCGGTGGCCTCAAGAATTACACAATCTATATCAGGGGTGCTCAATACGTCGATCGCGGCGACCTGCCAGTCGATCGCGCGTAGTATTGGTAGATCGCATGACATAAAAAATTGGCCGCCCCTGTCACTTTCTCTATAGCGCCACATTACAGCAGAAGCACGTCATTTCTGTCTCTCGTGTTGCGTTGACAGTCCTCTGCCCGCCGTCTCGTGCGTGAGCTCCGACACCGGTTTGCGCGCATCGGGACGGACGGAGCAAAGAAAGTCACTAGCACCCCGAACATGTCGGCGAACATTGGATCAATGAAAGACATCTCCAGCGCTGGCTTATGCGCGATGTAGCTATCAAGCTCACTCTTTTGTGTGAAGCAGATGAGGTCTAATGACACTATATCAGGGCTCTCAAGTCTCACGCATTGGCGTGAGACTCACGCATTCGGTCTTATCTCACGCACTCCGCCACACATCTAATTCCTCACGCTGAAAAAACCTCTCGCTGATTTAATCCTTGAATGCACGGGTACTCAATCGCGATCGATTGTTGAGTAGAAATAGTCACTAGCACCCCGTCGACAACTCTTTTCGGCTCGATGCGGCGCGCAACAGTCAGCTGTATCGGGTGCTGATGGAAATCTCACACTTGCCTGTCTTCAAAACTTGAGAGCCCTGCTATATCATCGGACATAAGTCCGTGCTCTTTACAACAAATGCACTCTATGTCTGTTTTCTGTGGCACATTTCCCACAACTGCACCAAGCGTCCGCGACTTGCGTGCACGGTCCGCACGGTGAAGCATCTGGACCGGCGGTCCTTCGGCATCAACTTCATCTGAATCATCGCTATCATCGCTGTCACAATTCACTAAATGGGGATAGTCTGCTTTTAAAGGTTCAAACAAGTATCCAGTTGCTGAATCAGACAATCTTTCATCGTCCATATTATCAATCTCTCAGCATTTGTTTGCGAGCGCTCGACGTTGTTTACATTGGTTTCTGAACACATCCGCTGTGGCTGGCTGTCGATCTATCAACGATCTGACGTCACACCACCCGCGACATATTCAAGCTCCAGTGCAATGTCGCATGTCGGAGTTGAGGACTTTGAACAGCCTAAACTACGTATTGTTATTGAATACTGGACCGTCAGTGCATGAATAACCTTTAGAAACACATTATCTTTTGATCTGGCTACATATTGTTTTGCACTACAGGTACCCTTTAAGCCTAGCATATACAATGTTAATCACAGCGACGTCACGCGCGGAGGCTCAGGCCCAGGGGCCCCCTGAGCTCATGGGCCCCTGGGCCCGGTAGGCCCGTTGGTTAATCCATCCCTGCCCACGACCGTGAGCTTTGATTGTTTGTTAAACTTCTTTCCATTAAATATTGTTACATTTGATCCATCTACTACTCTTTAACACCCAGTGTTTTATGAGTTCATGTTAAAGGTGTAACATATTCACATCATGTCCTCATACCTGCAAACTTGTCACCTTTCGGTGAAATTCACCGTTTTGAACTCAAAATAGGTCATCCACGTGAATCGTGGAGATCCAAAGAGTTTTTGTTTGGGGGGGGTCACCTGGCCCGCTGCCGTTGAGATTGCAGTGAGACGCGGAGAAAAGTGTGAAGTGTTGCTCTTCGCAATAAAACGTCTTTGATGGGACGTGTCGCGTCTCGGCCAATCAGCGTTCAGATGTCCACAGCGTTTGGGGGTTCAGGTTAGCTTGAATGTTAGCCGCTACATCTACTGCTGTCACGCTGCGGTGTAGCGATGCTAACAAAGTACCCGTCGTTAAACACGATGTGATTTAGCATATTTTAGTATCGATACTTCATTAAGAGAGCGATCAGGCGCCGCGCTGCTCCGTGTCGAGCTGTCTGCGCACACTGCGCTGCGCAGCTCACAGCGAGAGAAGAGGCGAGCTTTAGAGACTTCGGCTTAAAAAATAAAAGATGCCAGAAGTGAAATGTTTCAGTCTGTAAAGTTCTGTAACTCTCCAGCTGCTCATCCTGATGAACTGTGGATCATCTGGTCAGAGACTAACGGCCTCATAGTGTATAATCAATGCTATGATGGAACCATGTAGTTTCATTCATATCTGGCTGTATTAATACTCATATTACTGTCATTTGTTAAGTGTTGAAAAAGTTGGTAAAAAGTGAACCATACAGATGTTTTATTTATTACTATTATAGATAAATATACCAGTCTCGTAATTATGGTACCATATTGTTTGTATGGTGTATTGAATTCTGGTATCGGGTATCATGATATTTATGGCAGGTATGTAATATGTATAGAAGTTATAATATGAGTATCGTGACAAACAGGTAGAGACAGAACAGATTCAGGGAGAATCAGGCCAAAAAAAAGGAAGTTGGTTCATGAATGACTTTAACCATATTATATATAATGACAATGTATATTTGTTATTACTATCATTATTCATTATAGGGCTGAGTCAGAGCGGAGAACCTTTTGTTCTTAAACTGTTTATTATCATTATTTAGATTTGTGGTCAGAAGAATAAAATGACTGTAGTTGTGGTTCTAAAAGCTTTGAGGCTTCAAACAACGTGGATGTGGTGTGGTGACAAAAAAAAAAAAATTCACCTGCACCCCCCCGTTGTCACCTTTTTCACCCCTCATGAGTTTGCAGGTATGTGTCCTGAGAACTGTTTGGATAATCAATGATTTTTTTGCAGAGTGAAGACCTGGACGACCTGTTGGTCATCTCACGTGACATGGTGGGTACATTGGGGCATATTATTCATGCCTGACTCAATCATTATTTTTAAATATGTGGAAGTAGAGAATATTTGTCCCAAGTAATTCTTTTTTCTTGAGGAATGATATAGATTGTTTTAACTGCTTATTTGGTTTAGCTGTTGTGTGTTTCCATACATTTGAGTTTTATGACCTTCCCTCTCTCTTTACAGGACCAGCCTATCATTGATGGCGTCCCATCCGGGGACTCTGCAGCTCCTCCACAGCCAGTAAGATGCATTTATTTGTTAGGTTAAATGATGTATTCATAAATGTATGAACTGGCTGGCTAACCTTTCCTCTTTCTTCACAGGACCGGCCCATCGTCGATGCCGTGACAACCGGTTACACTGCAGCTCCACAGTTGGTAAGATGCATTTATATTTTAGGTTAAATAAACCATGTATTCATAAATGTATGACATGTCTGCTCCAGAGTTACACATGTCTGGCTGAGCTCAAGTTGAATTCATAATTCAACATAATTGCAGCTTAATTCGATCAGTGAACCAGTGTTACGGACTCTCGGTTAACTAGGGATGCACAGGCCGCAACATACAAAGAAGGGATACAGCTACGGGGGAAACAAACAATGAAGTTAAATACATAAGCAAATAAGGGGAGTTTATTTCACAGAGTTAGGGCTTCACAAAGGGTAGAATAATACAGAAGCAAAAGAAAAAGGCGTCAGGGTCTCCAAGGCCAACACAACAAACAAAACCACGATGCTATCTAGAAATCAAAAGATACCACTGACCTACCATAGAAGAAAGGAAAAACAATACTAAGCTCCCTGTCTGAGCACAAAACAGGAGAAAATTGACACAACAAAAATGGCAGAGAACCCCTACAAGCTTGACTCGAAAATACACATGGTGGCCTACACTTTGGCACCATGCCACGGAATGGTCACAGCTCAGAGGTGAAGAGAGAGGAACACTTAGTTAGGGTGTATATAAGCCCCGCCCACTGATTAAGTGATCCCTCTCAGGTGGTGTTGCTCCAGGCATACCAGTTCTGAAAGATAGCTCGACCCTCTTCCTGGAACAGGGCCGTCTCAGTCACGGGACGTAACAACCAGTAAGATCGTCTTTAGTGGCAGCTTCTCTAACCAGCTGCTCTGTGTGTGTCTCCAGGATAAGATATGTCTTACACCGCTGAAGTTCCAGACCCTGCCTTTAATTGGATACCTGTAAGTAATACACTCACACAGATGTACACCGATGTATATTGTGCTTCTTTCTTTAAACACAATCTTTCTATGAACTAGGCAAGGTGGACAGGCGGTGTATTTGCTTCCTCCACCGGCCGCCGTACCAACTGCTCCGGCCACCGATACGACAAAGTAAGTGAACTCTGCTGTTTTGGCCTCTTTCCCCGTTGATATAATTTCTCTACAGCTGTTGTTAGTGTAGACTAAGGCCCGCGGGCCGGATACGGCCCGTCTCCACATTTGGCCCGGCCCCCTGAACAATAACAGATGCATTATGATTAGGGATGCACCGATCTGATCGGCGCCGATATTCCCATTGTCGGTTTTGATCGGCGTTCTCAAAACGGCCGATCAGATGACGTAACATCTGCGAGAACTATCAGACGTTTCAATCGCCGCGCACCTCAACGGAGACGATGCGCCCGGCGAGGGCCGCAGAGTGAGAGGTCAGAGGATCCTCACCACCGGCGGCGTCCCGTCCCCGAGTTGAATCTCTGGGTCGACTCAGCCGACTCTCACATGTCTGAGCCCCTAGAGATGCTCACGGTAAACGCATTCCATCGGGAGCGCGCGAGGGTTTTGATAAAGTTAGCGGAAGGATTTAAGTGACAACATCCGGTTTAGCAAAGTTAGCGGAAAGAACCACATGAAACAACATCCGCTTTTCAAAATAAGATGTCGACAAATCATACACTAACATATAAAAGTAAACAATGAACTGATTTTGTATCTTTATAGATCGCTTCTGAGATTTAGCTTAAATTATGCTAACATTCAAACATTTTTACTGTACCAAGGAAGAGTTTATAAAAATAAGGCAGACTTTTGTATGTTAAGAAAAGTCCTATAAATAGATTTCCCCAAGAGTTCCAGGAAATGAATGATGCAGATGTGTTCCATACATATCTGAAATCCCCTATAATAGCAATCAAACAATTTTAATGTATCAATTAGGACATTTTTCAAAGTAAAAGTCCTAAATGTTTAAAGAAATATGTAATTTCTTTAATGTTTGAGTTGCTTTATATATGTATTTCCTCATAGTCCTAGGCAATAATGCTACACAATAAATAGAATGCTTCAATCGACACCGTGATCGGTATTATCAGATCGGCAGATACTGATTTCAGTGATCGGCACAAAAAACCTGATCGGTGCATCTCTAATTATGATTTATTTTTTCAGTCTGGCCAGTCAAATCCTAGACTTTTTTCTGTGAAGAACAGAGAGGGGTATTTGGTTATTTATTTCATAAACAGTGTTATTTATTTCCTGACTTTTTTCTGTCACGATCCCGGACGGGGTTATTAATATTTGGTTATGTGTGGCTTTCTGGAAAACAATACATGTTTACATTGAGGCACCCCTGCGATCGTCACACTGTTAGTTACAAACTGACCCCCATCAGAGAAGTGACAAGTTATGTGGCCCTCACATGATAAAGTTTGGGGACCCCTGGTGTAAAGTGTCAGTTATTTGTTTACCAAGTTTCCTACATGAATAATATAATTTGTCTTTTTTAAATAAAGAGCAGCGTGGACAAAGATCAGGCATGAGAATCCCTCACCTTTCGGCAAAATTCGCCGTTTTGAAACCAAAATGGGTGACTTGCGTGAATCGTCTAGATCCGAAGAGTTTTTGTTTTGGGGTAGGGGGGGGGGGGTCAATTGGCCGGCCGTCGTTTTTGAGATTGGAGTGGGACACAGAGAAAATGTGGAGTGGTGCTCTTCGCAATAAAACATCTTTGATGGGACGTGTCGTTTTCGGCTTTAGAAATAAAAAAAGATGCCAGAAGTGAAATGTTTAAGTTCAGTCTGTAAAGTTCTGTAACTCTACAGCTGCTCATCCTGATGAACTGTGTATCATCTGGTCAGAGACTAACGGCCTCATAGTGTATAATCAATGCTATGATGGAACCATGTAGTTTCATTCATATCTTGCTGTATTAATACTAATATTACTGCCATTTGTTAAGTGTTGAACAAGTTGGTAAAAAGTGAACCATACAGATATTTTATTTATTACTATTATAGATAAATATACCAGGATTGTATTTATGGTATGCTGTTTTTATGGTATTGTATCAGTATCATGATATTTATGGCAGGTATGGTATAGAAGATCGTGACAACCGGGTCGAGGCAGAACAGACTCGAGGACCAGAGTCATGGCTGAACTTAAGACTTAAAGACTTGTTCACACCAACAACAAAAAAGGAAGTTGGTTCATGAATGACCATATTATACACAATATTACTATTATTATAGGGCCCGATCACTGACTTGGTGTCAGACTGGAGGACCTATAGATTATCATACAACGTCCAACATCGATGTTGGATGTTTGTGGAAGTCACCAGCACCCCCCCCCTCCCCCCGCGCGCGTGCCCCTATCCTTCTCACCTTTTTCACCCCTGACCCATTTTCATGCCTGAAAGATGCATTTCGCCATGTCTTGTATCTTCCTAAAATGCTTCTGTTATTGTTCTGTATTCCTACAGAAAGAGAAAGCGCTTCGAGCAGCACCATGAGGGGCCGTACGTGAAGAAGCCGCCCAACGCCTTCATGTTGTTCATGAAGGAGCAGAGGCCGAACTACGCGGCCCAAATGAAGACGAGCGGGTGTGCTGTGGTCAACGGCGTTCTCGGGCAGAAGGTACGCGTGTTTGCTCTGCGACGCTCTCGCTGCTGCACAACCGTCATGACAGTTTGGTAAAACACTCTGCACGTGTGCTTGTCAATATTTTCCTCTGACTCTAAATATTCACAGCTTGACAGCAACTTTTGATAATGCAAACTGTTGGGACACAAATGCACCGTGGGAGTTTGTGGGAGCCCGCTCTCATTAACGTTGTCCTCTTTCCACAGTGGAAGTCTCTGTCCGAGGACGAGCAGGCCAAGTACTACCAACAGGCCGACGTTCAGAAACGCCTCCACGCTCAGTGCCACCCTGACTGGACCTCCGGCAACAACTACGTATGCACAACTCATGTTGACGCCAGAATGCTAGAGCTCATGAAGCGAAGTCACTGAAAAGGTCTTGTTCTGATCGGCACATGTCGGGTGGAAAGTCTAAGGTGTTTTGTTTTTGTGTAGGGAGTAAAGCGAAAGAGAGACCGGAGCAGGGCCGGCAAACTGGCCACCAAACTGTCTAAAGGTAAGACAACACGGATGACGACTGTAATGACAGGCCCCGTTTGGACTTGGATAGATCATAGCCTGTCGACATTAGGGTTGGGTAACGAAAACCCATACAACCGGTGCCACCCGGACCGAAACTTCTTTGGTGACTCCGCCCTGTCAGCCGGTTACGATAGCCTCTCATTTAACTTTAAGTGGAGGCATGTGTGTGACAGCGTGCACCCTGCGGAGCACATGGAGACCGATGATGACGAGCAGCCGTAACTCAGATTAGTACCGTTCATAAAAGTAGGCCAACAAAGAATAAATTAGCCATTATAACCATGTTTAAGCTAGCTCGTAGCTACGAGCGCAACAGTCTGATACCTGTTTTTTGTCAGTGCGGCCATGGTAACGGCTTTTGCAGGGAATATGGCCGAAGAGGTTTTTAATGTCCTCATTGTGCTTTTTTTTTTGTCACCGATATCGTCAGAAAAAACACAAACGAAACCCATCACTAGTTACTTTACTACACCTCAGAAGTATATATTGTACTTTTGACGGTACGACATCAAGGAGGTAAACATTGTATTTGTTACAGTCCTACATCACAGGGGTACGTGTACTTGTACTAAAATTCAGAGGGACATATTGTACATTTTACTGTACTAAATTTCAGAGGTAAATATTGTAAGTTTTAACCTACTACATTTCAGAGGGACATAATGTACTTTTTTACGGTACGACATCTCGGAGGCACATATTGTATTTTTTACTCTACTACATTTCAGAGGTACAAATTGTACTTTTTACGGTACTAGATCTCAGAGGTACATGTACACCTCAGATACATATGTTAGTTTTTAGTGTACTACACCTCAGAGAAATATATTTTACATTTTACTGTAAGACACTTCAGAGATACATATTGTGAGTTTTACTGTACCAGACCTCCGAGATACATATTGTACGTTTTACTGTAAGAAACTTCAGAGATACATTGTACTTTTTACTTTACTATATTTCAGAGGTACATAACGTACTTTGTACAGTACTACACGTCGGATTTACATGTACCTTTTACTGTACGACACCTCAGAGGTACATGGTGTACTTTTCAGATGACAGTGTGTCTTCCGCTTTCTTTTTCATGACGTTTATTTGTTCAGGTTCTCCCCTTTAAACCCCTATCCTCACTCGGTGATAAACCTCTTGAATATTATAGTTCAATATGAGATTCTTAAGATGTTTAAATGTATTTTATTATTCTCCACAGACATTCAGCAGCTGTTGATCATTAAAGAGGTTCTCCCTGAGCGACAGGACTGGAGCTCCAGTCTGGAACAGGAAGAACCAGAGCCCCCACACAATAAAGAGGAACAGGAAAACCCAGAGCCCCCACACAATAAAGAGGAACAGGAAGACCCAGAGCCCCCACACAATAAAGAGGAACAGGAAAACCCAGAGCCCCCACACAATAAAGAGGAACAGGAAAACCCAGAGCCCCCACACAATAAAGAGGAACAGGAAAACCCAGAGCCCCTACACATTAAAGAGGAACAGGAGGACCTAGAGCCCCCAAACATTAAAGAGGAACAGGAAAACACAGAGCCCCTACACATTAAAGAGGAACAGGAGGACCCAGAGCCCTCACACATTAAAGAGGAACAGGAGGACCCGGTGCCCCCCCGCATTAAAGAGGAAAAGGAAGAACCAGAGCCCCCACACATCAAAAAGGAACAGGAGGTCCCGGAGCCCCCACACATCAAAATAGAACAGGAAGACCCAGAACCCAAACACATTAAAGAGGAAAAGGAAGAACCAGAGCCCCCACACATTAAAGAGGAAAAGGAAGAACCAGAGCCCCCACACATCAAAAAGGAACAGGAAGAACCAGAACCCCTACACATTAAAGAGGAACAGGAGGACCCGGTGCCCCTACACATTAAAGAGGAACAGGAGGAACTCAGGATCAGCCAGGAGGGAGAGCAGCTTCAAGAGCTGGAGGAGGCTGGTATCAAGTTCTCATTCGCTCCTGTGAAGAGTCGAGATGATGAAGAGGAAGCTCAGTTCTCAAAGACAACACAAACTGACCATGGAGAGGCAGAACATTTGAAAGCAGGTGGAGAGGAAGTCGGATCAGATCCAGATAGTCCTTCACAACAAACTGCTGAGGAGACTTCACAATCCTCTGAATGTGAGTCTGGAAGCATTGAAGATTGTAAGGAGAATCAGGAACCTCAGTCACATTTAAACCCTTTGCAAAACAAAGAAGTACCTGTAATTGATGTTGACTGTAAAACTGGAAAAACATCAGTCAGCTCCTCTGAATCTGCTGGAAGCAGTGGCCACAAGAGAAAGCCCAAGAGACGCTCTGGAGCCAAAACAGGAGTGAAACCATTCATTTGTGCAGTTTGTGGCAACAAATTTGGACGAATGCGTCATGTTAAAGAACATGCAATTGTTCACACAGGGGAGAAACCGTTCAGTTGTTCAGTTTGTGGTCAAACATTCGGACAAGCACAAAGTCTGAAACGACACTCGGGTGTCCACACAGGAGAGAAACCATTCAGTTGTTCCGTTTGTGGTAAAACATTCAGACGAGGGCAAAGTCTGAGACAACACTCAACTGTCCACACTGGGAAAAAATGTGGTTAAATACTTTAAAAACTGGAATGGTTCATGCAAACTCCACATTAAGTTTATTCAGCTAAGATGAAGCTGCACATCAATTTATTTTCTTTGGCCTCTCATGATGCCTCCTGCCTGGTGGGCTGGCCTCCTGGCGCCGTGGCCCTGTTGATGCCCTCTCCCTCTCCTCTCCACCTCCTGTGTTCATGGATTGTAGCGTTTTGGGTCGTGGTCCATGCCTGGTATGAACTATTCATATATTGTCAGATTCATTCAATGTGTTTATGTAACTCTTACACTGTTCATCTGTACACATGACATCTATTGTTCTGTCCATCCTCTTCCTTCTGAAGGTTTCTTCCCTTTTTCGCCTGTGAAAGTATTTTTTCTGTTTTGGGGGATTTTTTTCCTGATCTGATGTTTGTTCAAAGGTCAAGGATGTTGTATTTTTACAGATTTCAAAGCCCTCTGAGGCTAATTTGTAATTAGTGATTTTCGGCTATAAAAAAATAAACTGAATTGTATTGAACCTTTTTGTTGATAATTTGACACTCCTGGCTCTCTCTGCCACCCTACCGTTCTTATAATTGTGCTATCAAGTTGTTAACGGGTACCACTTCTCCCTCGAGTCGCTTTTAATTACTGAAAGCTAACTCTTTCTGCTTCACTTTTCAAAGTCAAACTTTGCAGAGAGACTATTCACATACTGTCCTATTATCTTTGTCAGTTTAAAGTTTTGTTGTTTATCCTTCCAATAGATAACCATCCTGAAAGTGCTTCTTTTTTCTAAGTGAACCTGAAACTTCTATTTTTGCTCTGTTTCGTCTTTATTTACTCTCAACCAGTAACATATAAACTAGTATGTATACATCTGAACAAAAGCTCATGTGTTGCCTTTCATTATAACCAACATAATTCAAATAGCCTTTGTGGTTGCAGAGATAGACCCTTTTTATTTTGGATTTGTTATTTCGAGCAAAAACCAAAGAATAGGCACTTTTTAAAAAACTTTATTTTGTTATCAATGCTTATAGTTCGGGCTGAATCAGGTTCACCTGGTCCCGCCCCATGATATGCTGCTATAGGCTTCTGGGGGATGTTTTAGGATACACTGAGCTGCTCTCACACAGACACACATACACACTACTCTGCAGGCTGGCCCTTGACCTCTTAATTGTCTCTAAAATATAACCTTACTGCTTTAAATTCAACATAGTATATCTACCTAAATATAATACATTGAGGTCATCGGGTGAAATCCCTTGTACCATCCTTAAAGCCATCTTTAAGTTAATTTGTCATACTTTCAATCAACTTCAAAATGTGGATCATTTTCAAATTCAAAGAAGGGCATTTGAATATGAATACCCTCAAGTTTGGAACCGATAGCTGCAAGTTAAGGGGGCCCAAGAACAGGTCCAACGGGTCAAATTGGGCCTTATTCTCTTGTATTTGCATATTGTGACTACAGCCCGGGGGGAAAAAGCTACGCTCTGACATGTTTACCCAATTTGACCCTTTGGACCTGTATGTGGGGCCCCTTAACCGGCGGTCAGCGCTCAGTGTGGCCGCAGAGAACAACCTGATAATTTAAAAAAAAGAAAATAAAAGAGTTTCCCCCAGCACTAAGTCTTCACGCCAATCCATATACGCCTATTGCTGTCATAATACGCAGACGATACAACATATGAAATAATAATAAATAAGACTGGTGTACACACTTTTTCCAATTCATAAGCATTGTAGAAAAGCAAGACAACAAACAGCAAAGATCAATGATTAGAGATGTATTACGGAGAACACAGTTGGCATTAACTTATTGAGTTAATCTACAGGGCAACAGTGAAGAGCATCCAACACGGGAAACCTTATTGCCCTGCTGGGAAAAGGAGAGGAGGGAGACCAGAAGCTTTGGATGGACAGAAGTACTGAAAGCAAAAGAAATGAACATTGACAAATTAAACTTCAGTCCAACAGTTCCATTGCCAGCAAGAGCACCGTGGATACTCCCGGAGGCAACAGCAGACTTTGCATTACTTAAAAAGAAGAGCAAGGAGAGAGGAGGATAATGTCCAGACATTACAAGCACATATTGACAGATACAACAGCTATGTCCAGGTCCATACAGACACATTAAAGAATCTAGGGGACACGCTATACGAGCTGTTATAGTGCCAGAATTTGTTGTAAAGACAGGGGAAATTATTACAAAGGGAGTCAGAGGACACAAGACCACTGAGGGCCATCATCTATTGGGACTCCAGTTCCTCATGAGACAGCACACAGAACAGTCATTCAGACCGGAGACCGGACCTCCTCATTGGAATACAACAAACACGATACAGAATTCAAATGATGGGGATGCACGTGGTGTTTTTACGGGTCAGCTTCAGTAAATCAGAGACCAAAAGTATCATTCAAAAGAGGTTAAAGGAATGGTGGCAGAAGCACAACTATATATATATATATATACAATGTATCTCATATATATTTACATACAGTATATGTTGTGTGTATGTGTGTGTAATATGTATATTTATATATGGGTATATGTATTAATACATATATATATTATATGTTCTTATTTATTTATTTATTTTAGTTTAGTTTGTTTTTGTTATTTTATTAATTATTATTTCGTGATAAGGCAAGAAGTTATAGTCGTCCTGATCCACACTCCAGTCCAGTTGGTGGCGGTAATGCACCAGACAGTTGCTTGCCAACCGCCAAAACTCCCAGAAGAAGAAGAAGAACGAAGCAAGCTGCCGTTAAACACAACAGAAGAAGAAGTAGAGCAGGACGGACCTCGCCGCGCAGCACGAGTCGCAGAGACTATTCGAGACTAACCCGTGTGTGTCCTCGACCCTCCATGTCCACCTGAACCTGTCCCAGTGGACGCGGCGTGGTTTGTTTCTTCCGGATCGTCTCCCGGTGTTTGGACCAGATGGACTCGAGGATACTTACCTCTCCTCCAGGAACGGCAAAAATGGTCAAGGTTGAAGAGAAACTTCCAGCATGGAGATGTGGTGCTAGTAGTTGACAGCTCGTCACCACGAAACACATGGATAATGGGAAGGATAATCCAAACCATACCGGACTCCAGTGGAACTGTACGCAGAGCGAAGCTGCAGACTCAAACCAGCTGGAGAGACCCGTCAACAAGCTGTGTTTACTGCAAGAAGCAACGTGAACACAAGAAGACCAGATGATGAAGACATGTTAAAAAAAAAAGACTGTTAAACAAGACTTAGATTAGCAGTGATTATGAAGATTTGTTTAGTTTGATACTTGACTCAGTTGTTGGCTCTTTGAATTTAAGTTATTTGGTAATAGTGTAATCTTTAAGCTTAACTATTAGGGGAAGAGCCACAAGTGTGTTTTTAGTATATTTAAGCCACAGAATTGTTTATAATTTAATATTTAGAATGATGCTCACGGTGGAGGAATTATAAGTTAAATTCAGTGAAAGATCTTTGTTAATGACTGACGCTCGGGCCAGGCTATTTAATGACGTCATGACAGCAACAGGTGTAAGAACAGAGCCGCATTAGACATGAGAGATATCGTTTTTTTACCGTAAGACCATGAGATCGTTTTGAACGTTTATTATTTTGTATACTTTGTCAGCGTTTTTTTGCTGTTTAAAATAAAATCGAAAGAAAAGGAAATGAATGGTCCCCTGTCATGCGCGTGAGAGGAAACTCACTGTGTCTGCAGCTCTTTAGCGGATTAAGAAAACAACGACGGAACGCCGCTACATATATATATATACAATGTGTCTTATATATATTATTTATATACAGTATATGTTGTGTGTATGTGTAATATGTATATTTAAATACAGGATATGTATGAATATATATATATATGATATGTTCTTATTTATTTTGTTGTTGTAGTTTTGTTTGTTTGTTATTTTATTAATTATTATTTAGTGATAAGGCAAGAAGTTATCGTCGTCCTGATCCACACTCCAGTCCAGTTGGTGGCGGTAATGTACCAGACAGTTGATTGCCAACCGCCAATAGACCGGAAAGACGAAGAAGAAGAACGATGCACGCTGCCGTTAAACACCACAGAAGAAGAAGTAGAGCAGGTCGGACCTCGCCGCCCAGCACGAGTCGCAGAGACTATTCCAGACTAACCCGTGTGTGTCCTCGACCCTCCATGTCCACCTGAACCTGTCCGAGTGGACGCGGCGTGGTTTGTTTCTTCCGGATCGTCTCCCGGTGTCCTCCGGAGCTCATGACGTCAGCGTGCTAGCCGCGAGGAGACGGACACGAGTTCAGGACTGACTGCGGCTGCGTGAGAGATATCTGGGCTGTTTGAAAGCACGAGGAGCAACTTTCTAGTTTGAAAGAGGAGCACGAGCGCCAACGGAAACTAATGGACGCTGTTTTCAACCCGGAAGTCCGGTTACAACGAGCAGGTTGGTGCTCTTTGTTTACCACTCTAACCTGATGGAACCAGTTCTGGAGGAAGTCTTTGCAGAACCCTGAAATATGTTATCTTGTTATAAAGTTCGTCTCCCACAGTTCAAAATACTTTTAATCTCTGTCAAAAACTCCCCTGTCCATCGGCTACTCGCTCGCTGTTGTGCTGACTCATGCTGCTAGCATAGCATGCTAACTCTCACGGACACGTGGTCCGTTGCGACTTTTCCCTCGGTGGTATTCCGCTGAGCTCCGGTAACTCTGGGTCATCTTGGGCCCGTAACCTGTTAGTAGATGTGTGGAATGTTCAGCGATCCTGGCTGTACACTGTTGAGTTATAATAGTTTATTTTTTATTTTGCACATGTCACACCTGCACATTTTCAGTGAAATTCACCGTTTTAAAATCAAAATAGGTCATCCACGTGAATCGTGTAGATCTGAAGAGTTTTAGTTTTTTGGGGGGTCAACTCTCCCGCTGCCGTTGAGATTGCAGTGAGATGCGGAGAAAATGTGGTGTGGTATCTTCGCAATAAAACATCTTTGATGGGACGTGACGAGTCTTGGCCAATCAGCGTTAAGATATCAATATCTGTCTGTAGGCGTATACTAATATTACTGCCATTTGTTAAGTGTTGAAAAAGTTGGTAAAAAGTGAACCATGCATATATTGTATTTATTACTATTATAGATAAATATACCAGAATCATATTTATGGTATATTGTTTTTATAATTTGTACGCCATCGTGAAATATTATATAATAAATATATATACATACATACACACATGACATCACCCGTGTCTGTTTTATTCTCTGCGATTCAGGTTCTTATAAAAGGTATTAAAGAGTGCCGGGTGCCTGCAAACTGCAACCATAAGTGTGTCCGCCGTCTTGTTCTGATTCAACAACAGCGGGACAGCGATGACGCGCGGAGCAACTCAAGAGCTTTTTGCCCTAGCATCCAACACCACTGTAAAGAATCTTGGCGTTATCTTTGATCGGGACTTGTCCTTTAACTCCCACGTAAAGCAAATCTCAAGGACTGCATTCTTTCATCTACGTAATATTTCAAAAATCAGGCACATCTTGTCTCAAAAAGATGCAGAAAAATTGGTTCACGTGTTCGTTACTTCGAGACTGGATTACTGCAACTCCTTATTATCAGGCTGCTCTAATAAGTCTCTTAGGTCCCTCCAGTTGATCCAGAATGCTGCAGCTCGTGTTCTCACTAAAACTAAAAAGAGATCACATCACTCCTGCACTAGCTGCTCTGCACTGGCTACCCATAAAATCAAGAATCACTTTTAAAATTCTTCTCTTAACCTACAAAGCCTTGATTGGTGATGCACCATCATATCTTAAGGAGCTTGTAGTACCATATTGCCCACTAGAGAGCTACGCTCACTAAATGCGGGGCTACTTGTAGTTCCTAGAGTCTTAAAAAGTAGAATGGGAGCCAGAGCCTTTCGTTATCAAGCTCCTCTTTTATGGAACCAGCTTCCACCTTCAGTCCGGGAGGCAGACACAGTCACCTCGTTTAAGAGTAGACTTAAGACCTTCCTCTTTGACAGAGCTTATAGTTAGGGCTGAATCAGGTTCACCTGGTCCAGCCCCTTGATATGCTGCTATAGGCTTATAGCTGCGGGGACGTTTAGGATGCACTGAGTACCTATCTCCTCTTTTTTCTCCTTAGGGATGAATTTTCATCTCTCAATCACACGTTACTAACTCTGCTTTCTCCCCGGAGTCCTTTTGACTTCACGTCTCATGGGGTCATCGGACCCTATGAGACGACATAGATCCTATCTGCCTGATGGATCGTCTGGGTCGTGGAATTCCTGCTCCTGACTACGCCACTGCCCTGTTGAGACTCCGCCCACTGTAGAGACTCCGCCCACTCCTCCTCCCCACCGCCATCTGCCTGATGGATCGTGGAGGTCTCCATCGTGGAATATGCCTACTATGAACTATTCATACACTCTGTCACATTCATTGAATCTATTTAAACTCTAAATCTGTCCTTCTGGACACATTACATCTATTGTTCTGTCCATCCTGGAGAGGGATCCTCCTCTGTTGCTCTCCTGAAGGTTTCTTCCCTTTTTTTTCACCCTGAAGGGTTATTTGGGAGTTTTTCCTGGTCCGATGTGAGGTTTTGGGGCAGGGATGTCTATGTGTACAGATTGTAAAGCACTCCGAGACAAATTTGTGAAATTGGGCTATACAAATAAACTGAATTGAATTGAAGAGCTGATTGGCCTGAATTGCGTAATTATCGCCTGAAAGTTGAAATATTTCAACTCGGGCCGAAAATCTAACCACACATCAGAGGTACATATAGTACTTTTTATGGTACTACATCTCAGAATTACAAGTACCTGTTACTGTACTTCACCTCAGAGATACATATTGTACTTTTTACTTTACTACATTCCAGTGGTCCATACTGTATTACACGTCGGAGTTGCGTGTACTTTTTACTGTCCGACACCAAGAGGTACATGGTGTACTTTTCAGATGACGGTTTGTCTTCTGCTTTCTTTTTCATGACTTATTCATTTCACTTCAGTTTATTTGTTCAGGTTCTCCCCTTTAAAACCCTGTCCTCACTCAGTGATAAACCTCTTGAATATTAGAGTTCAATATCAGATTCTTAAGATGTATAAATGTATTTTATTATTCTCCACAGACATTCAGCAGCCGTCTGTGATTGAAGAAGAGGTTCTCCCTGAGCGACAGGACTGCAGCTCCAGTCTGGACCAGGAGGACCCAGAGCCCCTACACATTAAAGAGGAACAAGAAGACCCAGAACCCCCACACATTAAAGAGGAACAGGAGGACCCAGAGCCCTCACACATTAAAGAGGAACAGGAGGACCCAGAGCCCTCACACATTAAAGAGGAACAGGAGGACCCAGAGCCCTCACACATTAAAGAAGAACCAGAGCCCCCACACATTAAAGAGGAACATGAGGACCCAGAGCCCCCACACATTAAAGAGGAACAGGTGGACCAGGAGCCCTCACACATTAAAGAGGAACAGGAGGACCCAGAGCCCTCACACATTAAAGAAGACCCAGAGCCCCCAAACATTAAAGAGGAACAGGAGGACCCAGTGCCCTCACACATTAAAGAAGACCCAGAGCCCCCACACATTAAAGAGGAACAGGAGGACCCAGAGCCCTCACACATTAAAGAAGACCCAGAGCCCCCACACATTAAAGAGGAACAGGAGGACCCAGAACCCCTACACATTAAAGAGGAACAGGAGGAACTCAGGATCAGCCACGAAGGAGAGCAGCTTCAAGAGCTGCAGGAGGCTGGTATCAAGTTCTCATTCACTCCTGTGAAGAGTCGAGATGATGAAGAGGAAGCTCAGTTCTCAAATTCCACAAAAACTGACTATAGAGGGGCAGACCATTTGAAAACAGAAGCAGATGGAGAGGAAGTCGGATCCAGATCAGATCCAGATAGTCCTTTACAACCAACTTCTGATGAGACTTCACAATCCTCTGAATGTGAGATGGATACTGACGATTGGCAGGAGAATCAGGCACCTCAGTCACATTTAAACCCTTTGCAAAACAATGAAGTACCTGTAAGTGACATCAACCGTAAAGCTGGAAAAGCATCAGTCAGCGCCTCTGAATATGCTGGAAGCTTTGGCCACAAGAGACTGCCGAAGAGACACTCTGAAGCCAAAACAGGGGAGAAACCATTTAGTTGTTCAGTTTGTGGTAAAACATTCAGACGTGCATACACTCTAAAACGACACACAACTGTCCACACAGGGGAGAAATTATTCAGTTGTTCAGTTTGTGGTAAAACATTCGGAGAAGCTCAAAGTCTGAAACGACACTCAACTGTCCACACAGGGGAGAAACCGTTCAGTTGTTCAGTTTGTGGTAAAACATTCAGAATAGCGAGCCAACTAAAAGGACACTTAACTGTCCACACAGGGAAGAAACCGTTCAGTTGTTCAGTTTGTGGTAAAACATTCAGACTAGCAAGACAAGTAAAAGCACACTCAACTGTCCACACAGGGGAGAAAGGGTTCAGTTGTTCAGTTTGTGGTAAAACATTCAGACAACCGCAAGCTCTGAAAAGACACTCAATTGTCCACACAGGGGAGAAAGGGTTCAGTTGTTCAGTTTGTGGTAAAACATTCAGACAACCGCAAGCTCTGAAAAGACACTCAACTGTCCACACAGGGGAAAAACTATTCAGTTGTTCAGTTTGTGGTAAAACATTCAGGGTAGCGAGACAACTAAAAGTACACTCAACTGTCCACACAGGAGAGAAACCGTTCAATTGTTCAGTTTGTGGTAAAACATTCAGAATAGCGAGCTGTCTAAAAGAACACTCAACTGTCCACACAGGGGAGAAACCGTTCAGTTGTTCAGTTTGTGGTCAAACATTCGGACAAGCAAGAAGTCTGAAAAGACACTCAACTGTCCACACAAGAAAAACTAAATAGTCGTTCAGTTTTCTATAAAAGATTCTCTCTTCTCTGATTTAAAAAAATCACAATTGTATTGATGAGATCATCATAAATAAATGAGATGTGGTTAAATACTTAAAAACTGGAATGGTTGATACAAACTCCACAATACGTTTTTTAGCTAAACTGAAGCTGCACATCAATTTAAATTCTTTGGCCTCTCATGATGCCTCCTGCCTGGTGGGCCGGCCTCCTGGCTCCGTGGCCCTGTTGATGCCCCTCCCTCTCCTCTCTACCTCCTTCTGTTTTCAAGGATTGGGGAGTTTTGGATCGTGGTCCATGCCTAGTACGAACTATTCATACATTCTGTCTTATTCATTGAATGTGTTTATGTAACGCTGATGTTTGGCCAAAGGTCAAGGATGTTGTATTTTTACAGATTTCAAAGCCCTCTGAGGCAAAAAAGGGATTTTGGGCTATAAAAAAATAAACTGAATTGTATCGAACCTTTTTGTTGATAATTTGACACTCCTGGCTCTCTCTGCCACCCTATCGTTCTTATAATTGTGCTTTCGAGTTGCTAACGGGTACCACTTCTCCCTCGAGTCGCTTTTAATTCCTAAAAAACTAACTATTTTCCTGCTTCACTTTTCAAAGTCAAACTTTGCAGAGGGACTATTCACATACTGTCCTATTATCTTTGTCAGTTTAAACTTTTCCTGTGCATCCTTCCAATAGATAATCATCCTGAAAGTGCTTCTTTTTTTCTAGGCAAACCTAAAACTTCTATTTTTGCTGTGTTTCATCTTTATTTACTCTTAACCAGTAACATATGAACTAGTATGTATACATCTGAACAAAAGCTCACATGTGTTGCCTTTTATTATAACCAACATAATTCAAATAGCCTTTGTGGTTGCAGAGATAGACCCTTTTTAGTTTGGGTTTGTTATTTCGACAAAAACCAAAGAATATGCACATTTTCAAAAAAACAATGCTTATCGTTCAGGCTGAATCAGGTTCACCTGGTCCTGCCCCATGATATGCTGCTATAGGCTTCTGGGGGATGTTTTAGGATACACTGAACTCCTCTCACACAGACACACATACACACACACCACTCTGCAGACTGACCCTTGACCTCTTTATTATCTCTAATATATAACCTTACTGCTTTATATTCAACATAGTATATCTACCTAAATATAATACATTGAGGTCATCGGGTGAAATCCCTTGTACCATCCTTAAAACCAGTCTTTAAATTAATTTGTCATACTTTCAATCAACTTCAAAGTGTGGATAATTTTTAAATTCAAAGAAGGGCATTTGAATATGAATACCCTCAAGTTTGGACCCGATAGCTGCAAGTTAAGGGGGCCCAAGAACAGGTCCAAAGGGTCAAATTGGGCCTTATTCTCTTGTATTTGCTTATTGTGACTACAACCCCGGGGGGAAAGCTACGCTCTGACATGTTTACCCAATTTGACCCTTTGGACCTGTATGTGGGGCCCCTTAACCGGCGGTCAGCGCTCAGTGTGGCCGCCTAGAACAACCTGATCTCGGCAGGACTTTTTAAAATGCTCCGCTGACTCTGATGTCTTCGTAGCGGTTAAACATGAGATATAATCGGGTTTTGGAGGATCTAACGAGCACAAATGGTTTATTATTTATTAACATATAAAGTGAAATCAGTTTGACTGACGGTTAAGATTCATAACTTAATATTGTGGCGACCTTGGGTGAGGAAACCTACGAGACGTTGTATAGTTATTACCGTTTATTCGGGGACAAGTACCACGCTACTGTGGGCGGAGCCTACGCCAAACAACCGTGAACACCGTTAAACATTCTACTCCGTAAGCTCCCGGTCAGAGACTTGCTTGACACACGAGTAACTCACAACAACAACATCCCACTTCTCTCCCATAGGTCGCTCCGATGAGTGACAGCTTCTACAGCTACACAGAGGTCATGAGACCTTCACTGACCTCCTGAACTCAGTAAATGCCATAACTACTCTTATCTAGAACACTTCTTCCTATAACCACAATAACACTTATAACAGGTTAAGGGTACATGTCCCAGCATGCCAACTTCAACAACATGTGCAAGGCATAAATAGTAGAGCATAACATACCAGGTGCATCACAGTCCTGTGACCAATCATGCTTTAGACAGAGGGTCGGACCACCCCAGCTCATTTGCATATAAGGACACATAAATGTCACGCATGAATAAATGAAGAAATACGTGTGGACAATAAATGAACAAATGTATAAATAGATTTATTTAATGATGTCCTGTTTAGGTATACCTTATATTTATCTGTCACATATTGCCAGATACATTACATTACATGTCATTTAGCAGACGCTTTTATCCAAAGCGACTTACAATAAGTGCATTTCAACCCAGAGCACAAACCAAGAACGACAAAAATACAGGAAGTAACATTTCCTCAGCTCAGTCGAACTACAAAAGCACCACAATAAGTGCTATCCCAGTGCCACTGAAGTGTAAATCTGTGTTTTAATCCAGATACAGTCGGAAAAGATGTGTTTTTAGTTTCAGGCGGAAGATGTAGAGACTTTCTGCTGTCCTGATGTCAGTGGGGAGCTCGTTCCACCACTGAGGAGCCAGGACAGCAAACAGTCTGGATTTCGAGTGGTTAGCTCGAGGTGCAGGAGTCACAAGTCGGTTGGCTGTTGCCGAGCGGAGCGAACGTGCCGGGGTGTACGGTGTGACCATATCCCGGATGTAGACGGGGCCCGATCCGTTCAGAGCACGGTACGCCAGACCCAATGCTTTGAAGCGGATGCGGGCAGCCACCGGTAACCAGTGGAGAGATCGAAGGAGCGGATGGTGTGGGTGAATAGTCGCTCAGTCTTGTCCAGTGTTGGGCAAGTTACTGAAAATTAGTAATTAGTTACAGTTACTCGTTACTTCTTTTTAAAGTAATTTAATTACTTTACTAGTTACTGTATATCAAAAGTAATTAGTTACGAGGGAAAGTAACTTGTAAGTTACTTTTATGTCTGCTTTTTTAATGTAATGAACAGTACTGAACAGTCAAACACAATACACATATTTTTTAGACCTATTTATTGCAATCAACAGGGCAACAGGCCTTCAAATCAAGCAGTCGTACAAAAGTCCCTTTTAATACTTAACTTAATACAAAATAACTGTCTCAGTCATTTAACAGTGTTTTTTTTACCACATTAGGCCCAATGAAATAAAAGTGATTGGCCTACAGTATTAACACTAATTAAAAGAGAAAACAAAGGTGCCTTGAGGTGCTGCATATAATTGAGGGGGGGGGGGGGTGCTAGTGAGAGTGTGCTCATCTGTGTGCGCGGATGTGTCGGCGTGTACGTGCTGATCTGGAGTCAGTTTGGTAGGATGTGGGTATAAATAAATTATTTCATTTAAAATATGGATTTTTATTTCAAGATATTCATGTAATTTGCATGCAAAATAGGTCTACCCGAACCAGCGGACAAAAAAATTCAACCCGCGGCAACGCTTCAAAAGTAGCCCAATTCCGCGGACCTGGCAACACTGGAAGTGGCTGTCAATCACAGTGTGGCACCGTGCATGCTGGTCGAGGGGGCGTGCCTGTGATTGGCGGAGTAGAGGGGAGGCGGGGTTAACCTGCCGGAAAACGGGAGTTAAGGGTGGTTGACGGGAACCGTTGTTGTTGACGTTCGAGCTGCTGAGCCGAGAGGAGCACGCTGTCTGTGTTGGTGGATGCCCAATAAAGTGAGGAGTAATAACGTCGTCCCGTCTCCGTGTCATCAGTGCCATAACGTCCGAGACGTTACAATATCATTGCGCCACCAAGGTCCTGCAATGTCAGATCAGAAGCAGCTAAAGTAGGCCTAGCTTGTCTTCTTGTCTGCAAGTGTTCATTTTTCACAAAAGAGAGTAACGCGAGTAACAAACTCATTTAAATCTCAGTAATTGTAACTGCGTTAGTTGATTTAAAAAAATACTTTGTTATATGCTCGTTACCGCTAAAAGTAGTGGAATTACAGTAACTTAGTAACGCGTTACTCCCAACACTGGTCTTGTCAGGGTTAATTTTCAGGTGGTGAGCAGACATCCACTGAGAGATGTCGGTCAGACAGGCAGAGATTCGCGCCGCCACCTGTGTTTCGGCCGGTGGAAACGAGAAGATCAGATGGGTGTCATCGGCATAGCTATGGTAGGAGAAGCCATGCGAACGAATGACAGAGCCGAGAGAATTTGTGTACAGAGAGAAGAGGAGGGGACCCAGGACGGAGCCTTGAGGAACCCCAGTAGTGAGAGGACAAGGATCAGACACAGATCCTCTCCAAGTTACCCGGTAAGTGCGGTCGTTAAGGTAGGAAGAGAAAAGAGCGAGTGCAGTGCCTGAGATCCCCAGGTCCTGAAGAGAAGAGATAAGGATCTGGTGGTTCACGGTGTCAAATGCTGCAGAAAGGTCTCGAAGGATAAGGACAGAGGAGAGAGAGGCTGCTCTAGCAGTGTGAAGCTGCTCAGAGACAGCAAGGAGGGCAGTCTCTGTTGAGTGGCCGGCCTTGAATCCAGACTGGTGAGGGTCAAGAAGGCTGTTACTGTGGAGATAGGAGGACACTTGGTTAAAGATAGCTCGCTCCAGAGTTTTGGAGAGAAAAGGAAGAAAGATACAACGGGTACAGTATGTCCAGGTCCATACAGACGCATTCAAGAATCTAGGGGAAACGGTATACGAGCCGTTATAGTGCCAGAATTTAACATAAAAATAGGGGAAATTATTAAAAAGGGAGTCAGAGGATAAAAGACCACTGAGGGCCATCATCTGTTGGGACTCCAGTTCCTCATGAGACAGCACACAGAACAGTCATCCAGACCGTAGACCGGACCTCCTCATTGAAATACAACAAACACGATACAGAATTCAAATGATGTGGATGCACGTGGTGTTTTTACGGGTTATATTTATATACAGTATATGTTGTGTGTATGTGTGTGTAATATGTATATTTATATACAGTATATGTATAAATATATATATATATATGATATGTTCTTATTTATTTTGTTGTTGGAGTTTTGTTTGTTTTTGTTATTTTATTAATTATTATTTAGTGATAAGGCAAGAAGTTAAAGTCGTCCTGATCCATACTCCAGTCCAGTTGGTGGCGGTAATGTACCAGACAGTTGATTGCCAACCGCCAATAGACTGGAAAGACGAAGAAGAAGAAGAACGATGCACGCTGCCGTTAAACACCACAGAAGAAGAAGTAGAGCAGGTCGGACCTCGCCGCGCAGCACGAGTCGCAGAGACTATTCCAGACTAACCCGTGTGTGTCCTCGACCCTCCATGTCCACCTGAACCTGTCCGAGTGGACGCGGCGTGGTTTGTTTCTTCCGGATCGTCTCCCGGTGTCCTCCGGAGCTCATGACGTCAGCGTGCTAGCCGCGAGGAGACGGACACGAGTTCAGGACTGACTGCGGCTGCGTGAGAGATATCTGGGCTGTTTGAAAGCACGAGAGCACGAGGAGCAACTTTTAGTTTGAAAGAGGAGCACGAGCGCCAACGGAAACTAATGGATGCTGTTTTCAACCCGGAAGTCCGGTTACAACGAGCAGGTTGGTGTTCTTTGTTTACCACTTTAACCTGATGGAACCAGTTCTGGAGGAAGTCTTTGTAGAACCCTGAAATATTTTATCTTGTTATAAAGTTCGTCTCCCACAGTTCAAAATACTTTTAATCTCCGTCAAAAACTAGCCGTCATCACCAGCTACTCGCTCGTTGTTGCGCTGACTCATGCTGCTAGCATAGTATGCTAACTCTCACCGGACACGTGGTCCGTTGAGACTTTTCCCTCGGTGGTTTTCAGCTGAGCTCCGGTAACTCTGGGTCATCTTGGGCCCGTAGCCTGTTAGTAGAAGATGTGTGGCATGTACAGCGATCCTGGCTGTATACTGTTAAGTTATAATAGTTTATTTTTGTTTTGCACATGTCACACCTGCACATTTTCAGTGAAACTCGCCGTTTTAAAATCAAAATGGGTCATCCACGTGAATCGTGTAGATCTGAAGAGTTTTAGTTTTTTGGGGGGTCAACTCTCCCGCTGCCGTTGAGATTGCAGTGAGATGCGAGAAAATGTGGGGTGGAGATTTTCGCAATAAAACATCTTTGATGGGACGTGTCGTCTTGGCCAATCAGCGTTAAGATATCAATATCTGTCTGTAGGTGTATACTAATATTACTGCCATTTGTTAAGTGTTGAAAAAGTTGGTAAAAAGTGAACCATGCATGTATTGTATTTATTACTATTATAGATAAATATACCAGTATCATCTTTTTGGTATATTGTTTTTATAATTTATACGCCCTCGTGAAACATTATATAATATATATATATACATACATACACACATGACATCACCCGTGTCTGTTTTATTCTCTGCGATTCAGGTTCTTATAAAAGGTATTAAAGAGCGCCGGGTCCCCGCAAACTGCAACGATAAGTGTGTCCGCCGTCTTGTTCTGATTCAACAACAGCGGGACAGCGATGACGCGCGGAGCAACTCAAGAGCTGATTGGCCCGAATTGCGTAATTATCGCCTGAAAGTTGAAGTATTTCAACTCGGAGCGAAAATCGTACCACACATCAGAGGTACAGATGGTACTACATCTCAGAATTACAAGTACCTGTTACTGTACTTCACCTCAGAGATACATATTGTACTTTTTACTTTACTACATTCCAGTGGTCCATACTGTATTACACGTCGGAGTTGCGTGTACTTTATACTGTCCGACACCAAGAGGTACATGGTGTACTTTTCAGATGACGGTTTGTCTTCCGCTTTCTTTTTCATGACTTATTCATTTCACTTCAGTTTATTTGTTCAGGTTTTCCCCTTTAAAACCCTGTCCTCACTCAGTGATAAACCTTTTGAATATTAGAGTTCAATATCAGATTCTTATGATGTATAAATGTATTTTATTATTCTCCACAGACATTCAGCAGCCGTCTGTGATTGAAGAAGAGGTTCTCCCTGAGCGACGACTGCAGCTCCAGTCTGGACCAGGAGGACCCAGAGCCCCCCCACTAAAGAGGAACAGGAAGAACCAGAGCCCCCACACATTAAAGAAGAACAGGAGGACCCGGAGCCCCCACACATTAAAGAGGAACAAGAAGACCCAGAGCCCCCACACATTAAAGAGGAACAAGAAGACCCAGAGCCCCCACACATTAAAGAGGAACAGGAGGACCCGGAGCCCCCACACATTAAAGAGGAACAAGAAGACCCAGAGCCCCCACACATTAAAGAGGAACAAGAAGACCCAGAGCCCTCACACATTAAAGAGGAACAAGAAGACCCAGAGCACCCCCACATTAAAGAGGAACAGGAGGACCCAGAGCCCTCAAACATTAAAGAGGAACAGGAGGACCCGGTGCCCCCACACATTAAAGAGGAACAGGAGGACCAGGAGGAACTCAGGATCAGCCAGGAAGGAGAGCAGCTTCAAGAGCTGGAGGAGGCTGGTATCAAGTTCTCTTTTGCGCCTGTGAAGAGTCAAGTTAATGAAGAGGAAGCTCAGTTCTCAAAGTCCCCAAAAAAACATAAAACTCACAATAGAGAAGCAGAACATTTGAAAACAGAAGTGGATGGAGAGGGAAACGGATCCAGATCAGATCCAGATAGTCCTTTACAACCAACTTCTGATGAGACTTCACAATCCTCTGAATGTGAGACTGATAACAGTGACGATTGGCAGGAGACTTTACGATCAACTTCTGATGAGACTTCACAATCTTCTGAATGTGAGACTGACGATACTGATGATTGGCAGGAGAATCAGGAACCTCAGTCACATTTAAACCCTTTGCAAAACAATGAAGTACCTGTAAGTGACATCAACCGTAAAGCTGGAAAAGCATCAATCAGCGCCTCTGAATATGCTGGAAGCTTTGGCCACAAGAGACTGCCGAAGGGACATTCTGGAGCTGAAACAGGAGTGAAACCATTCAGTTGTTCAGTTTGTGGTAAAACATTCAGACTTGCATATACTCTAAAACGACACACAACTGTCCACACAGGGGAGAAATTATTCAGTTGTTCAGTTTGTGGTAAAACATTTGGAGAAGCTCAAAGTCTGAAACGACACTCAACTGTCCACACAGGGGGGAAAGGGTTCAATTGTTCTGTTTGTGGTAAAATATTCAGACAAGCGCAAAGTCTGAAAAGACACTCAACTGTCCACACAGGGGAGAAAGGGTTCAGCTGTTCAGTTTGTGGTAAAACATTCGCACGAGTGAGCTGTCTAAAAGGACACTCAACTGTCCACACAGGGGAAAAACTATTCAGTTGTTCAGTTTGTGGTAAAACATTCAGGTTAGCGAGACACCTAAAAGTACACTCAACTGTCCACACAGGAGAGAAACCGTTCAATTGTTCAGTTTGTGGTAAAACATTCAGAAAAGCGAGCTGTCTAAAAGAACACTCAACTGTCCACACAGGGGAGAAACCGTTCAATTGTTCAGTTTGTGGTCAAACATTCAGACTAGCGAGAAGTCTGAAAAGACACTCAACTGCCCACACAGGGGAGAAACTGTTCAATTGTTCAGTTTGTGGTCAAACATTCGGACAAGCAAGAAGTCTGAAAAGACACTCAACTGCCCACACAATAAAAACTAAATAGTCGTTCAGTTTTCTATAAAAGATTCTCTCTTCTCTTTGATTTAAAAAAAAATCACAATTGTATTGAGATCATCATAAATAAATGAGATGTGGTTAAATACTTAAAAACTGGAATGGTTGATACAAACTCCACGATAAGTTTATTCAGCTAAACTGAAACTGCACATCAATTTAAATTCTTTGGCCTCTCGTGATGCCTCCTGCCTGGTGGGCCGGCCTCCTGGCTCCGTGGCCCTGTTGATGCCCCCTCCCTCTCGACCTCCTTCTGTTTTCAAGGATTGGGGAGTTTTGGATTGTGGTCCATGCCTGGTACGAACTATTCATACATTCTGTCTTATTCATTGAATGTGTTTATGTAACTCTGTAACGCTGATGTTTGGCCAAAGGTCAAGGATGTTGTATTTTTACAGATTTCAAAGCCCTCTGAGGCAAATAAGGGATTTTGGGCTATAAAAAAAATAAACTGAATTGTATTAAACCTTTTTGTTGATAATTTGACACTCCTGGCTCTCTGCCACCCTATCGTTCTTATAATTGTGCTATCGAGTTGCTAACGGGTACCACTTCTCCCTCGAGTCGCTTTTAATTATTAAAAAACTAACTATTTCCCTGCTTCACTTTTCAAAGTCAAACTGCAGAGAGACTATTCACATACTGTCCTATTATCTTTGTCAGTTTAAACTTTTGCTGTTTATCCTTCCAATAGATAATCATCCTGAAAGTGCTTCTTTTTTTCTTGGCAAACCTAAAACTTCTATTTTTGCTGTGTTTCATCTTTATTTACTCTTAATCAGTAACATATAAACTAGTATGTATACATCTGAACAAAAGCTCACATGTGTTGCCTTTTATTATAACCAACATAATTCAAATAGCCTTTGTGGTTGCAGAGATAGACCCTTTTTAGTTTGGGTTTGTTATTTTGACAAAAACCAAAGAATATGCACATTTTCAAAAAAACAATGCTTATCATTCGTGCTGAATCAGGTTCACCTGGTCCTGCCCCATGATATGCTGCTATAGGCTTCTGGGGGATGTTTTAGGATACACTGAACTCCTCTCACACAGACACACATACACACACACCATTCTGCAGACTGACCCTTGACCTCTTTATTATCTCTAATATATAACCTTACTGCTTTATATTCAACATAGTATATCTACCTAAATATAATACATTGAGGTCATCGGGTGAAATCCCTTGTACCATCCTTAAAACCAGTCTTTAAGTTAATTTTGGGCCTTATTCTCTTGTATTTGCATATTGTGACTACAGCCCGGGGGGAAAAGCTACGCTCTGACATGTTTACCCAATTTGACCCTTTGGACCTGTATGTGGGGCCCCTTAACCGGCGGTCAGTGCTGAGTGTGGCCGCCGAGAACAACCTGATCTCGGCAGGACTTTTTAAAATGCTCCGCTGACTCTGATGTCTTCGTAGCGGTTAGACATGAGATATAATCGGGTTTTGGAGGATCTAACGAGCACAAATGGTTTATTATTTATTAACATATAAAGTTAAATCAGTTTGACTGAGGTTTAAGATTCATAACTTAATATTGTGGCGACCTTGGGTGAGGAAAACTACGAGACGTTGTATAGTTGTTACCGTTTATTCGGAAACAAGTACCACGCTACTGTGGGCGGAGCCTACGCCAAACAACCGTGAACACCGTTAAACATTCTACTCCGTAAGCTCCCGGTCAGAGACTCGCTTCACACACGAGTAACTCACAACAACAACATCCCACTTCTCTCCCATAGGTCGCTCAGATGAGTGACAGCTTCTACAGCTACACAGAGATCATGAGACCTTCACTGACCTCCTGAACTCAGTAAATGCCATAACTACTCTTATCTAGAACACTTCTTCCTATAACCACAATAACACTAAAACAGGTTAAGGGTACATGTCCCAGCCTGCCAACTTCAACAACATGTGCAAGGCATAAATAGTAGAGCATAACATACCAGGTGCATCACACTCCTGTGACCAATCATGCTTTAGACAGAGGTTCGGACCACCCCAGCTCATTTGCATATTTTTTTATTTTATTTTACATTTATTTAACCAGGAAATGCCTCATTGAGATTTAAAATCTCCTTTACAAGAGTGTCCTGGCCAAAACAGCAGCAGTAGCACGTCACACAAAGTTCCATACAAACAACATAAAACAGTGACAGACAATATATAAAACGAAAAACAAAATCACAGCATGAATAAAACCAAAACTAAGACTCAAGTCAACACAACCCAGCTTACACAGGAGCACATACCTCCGTCATATAAAACATCTACAGCTCGATGAATTTCCCTCCAATATTTTCAATCTATTTTTAAAAACACCTAAGGAGACCGGCTCCCGGAGACCCAGGTCTGTCTGCAGCAAATTCCAAGCCGCAGGAGCAGCAAACTTAAAACCTCTTTTCCCCATTTCCAAATGGACGTGAGGGACGGAGAGCAAGAGGAGGCCTTGAGCAGAGGTCACAGAGCGAAGATGGTAGCTTCCAGGGTTTTCCAGCTGAATTAGCATCCAAAGATACGATGGAAGTACATGGAGAATAGCCTTATAAATAAGGACAAGCCAATGATTTTGTCTCCGGATGGACAGAGGAGTCCAACCAACCCTAGCATACAGGGAACAATGTAAGGACACATAAATGTCACGCATAAATAAATGAAGAAATACGTGTGAACAATAAATGAAGAAATGAACAAATGTACAAATAGATTTATTTAATGATGTCCTGTTTAGGTATACCTTATATTTATATGTCACATATTGACAGATACAACAGGTACAGTATGACCAGGTCCATACAGACGCATTAAAGAATCTAGGGGAAACGGTAAACAAGCCGTTATAGTGCCAGAATTTAACATAAAAATAGGGGAAATTATTACAAAGGGAGTCAGAGGACACAAGACCACTGAGGGCCATCATCTGTTGGGACTCCAGTTCCTCATGAGACAGCACACAGAACAGTCATCCAGACCGTAGACCGGACCTCCTCATTGAAATATGTGGCAGTGGGGGGTGTGTAGGCTCGGCTGCTGAGTGGGTGGAGCGGGGGGGTGGTTCAGGGAACGGTGTCTGATTGTCATCAGCTGGACTAATTGCTAATCAGAGTGGTAATCAGTCCAGCTGATGACGTGTGTTGGTGTATCTGAGGCTGTCTCCATAAAGGAGCTGGCTGGACAGCAGATCGGGAGTCAGGGTGGAGAGCAGAAACACAGTCTGCCATGGAAATAAACATGATTACCAACTATCCCTCTGGCTGCTCAGTCCTTCTTGGTGCTTAGGGGGGGGGGGAACCTACTGGTGACGGCAACACGCGTGTCACACTGGAGCCAAACGTGGGACCCTTTCTTTTTTGTGTGGAAAAAAAAAAAAAGCAACAACAACAAAGAACATGGAGAGCATCCAGCAGCACCCAGAACAGCCATGGATTCAGCTGGGGCAGATGCTGGGAGGATAGCAGCGATGGTGCAGGACCAGGCGGAGGCAGGCCGGCAGACACTGGGAAGCTCCTGGCCCAGGCAGAGGAGCAGACGCGCCTGGAACGGCTCGCCGCCCAGACAGCGGCGGCCACACCTGTAGCTTCCCCTTGGTGGGGTGGAACTCCAAAAATGACGGCGGGGACGACCGCAGTCGTTCCTGAACTTTGAGACGGTGGCGGAGGCATGCGGCTGGCCAGCGGGAGTGGGCGGTCGCCTCCTGCCCCTGCTCACCGGGAGGCGCAGACTGCGGCCCTGGGGCTTCCCCAGCAGCACGCCAAAATTACGTGGACATGCGGAAGGCGGTGATGGATCGGCTGGGTCTGACTCCGGAGGATCACCGGCGGAGGTTTCGCGAGGCCACGATGGGGCCCGACGACCGGCCGTTTGCGTACGCGCAGCGGCTGAGGGACGCCGACGAGGTGGCTGCAGCCCGGGAGCACGGAAGGCGCAGGCGGTGGTGGAGAAGGCCGTCGTGGAGCGGTTCATGGAGGGGCTACCGACCAGAACAGCAGAGTGGGTCCGATGTCACGGCCCCACGTCGCTGGAGGCCGCCATCACACGAGCGGAGAACCACCTGGCGGTGCACCCCGGCGGCCAGGGGGACAGCGACAGCGCACGGGCTCCGGCCAGGCCGATGCGGGCCCTGACGCAACCCATACCGGCCCCAGTAAACACCGGCACCCTTCCCAACCCACAGGTAGTCCCTCAAACACCAGGGCAGGCGTGTTGGAGGTGCAGACAGCCGGACACATCCGGCGGGAGTGTCCGCTGATGGAGGTGGGCCAGGTGATCCGGGTTGCCGGCTCTCCAACACCCTCCCCAGGTCCGGGAGCGGCGTATCGCGTGCGGTAAGAATCCAGGGGTATACATCAGGCAATGGTGGATTCCGGCTGTACACAGTCTATGATCCACCAGAGCCTGGTTCGACCCGGGGCATTGGTGGAGGCATTGTGGGTGAAGATAAGGTGTGTGCATGGGGACATTCACGAGTATCCCATAGTGTCAGCGGAGATTAGATACGGGGGGAAAAAGCATAACGTGAAGGTTGCGGTTAGCTCCCGCCTTACGCACCCCTTAATCTTGGGAACCGATTGGCCGGGCTTTGGCAAGTTAATGGGGAAGGCTGCGGGGGTGCGTTCACGGCAGACAGGGTCATGCGGTGTGTGCGCCGTGCTCAGCGGTGACGCGAGGTTGTCCGACACTGCAGACGGGGAGGGGGAACCGGGGGAGCCTCCTATGGCGACTCCTCCGGCTCCCGAGTTTCACTCCATGGAAGATTTTCCACTCGAGCAGTCTCGGGATGATACTCTACGCTCAGCCTTTGACCAAGTGATACGAATTGATGGTCAGCTGGTGCGCCCTGACGCAGCGCAGACCTATCCGCACTTCACATTGATCAGGGACAGGCTGTACAGAGTGAGCCGTGACACTCACACAGGGCAGGAAAGCACCCAGTTGCTGGTGCCGAAGAGCCGCCGGGAAATGGTTTTCCAGGCGGCTCATTATAACCCGATGGCTGGTCACATGGGATATGATAAAACTCTGGACGGATAATGACCCGATTCTATTGGCGGGCATCCGGGCGGATGTGCGCCGTTGGTGTGCGTCCTGCCGGACTGTCAATTGGTAAACCCTCCGGCCATTCCGAGGCACCTTTGCGCCTCTGCCATTAATGGAGGTTCCATTTGAGCGAATCGCTATGGACCTCATCGGGCCATTTCACCGGAGTGCACGCGGATATCGCTTTGTGTTAGTCTTCGTGGATTACGCAACACGATACCCGGAGGCGGTGCCCTTGCGCAGCATTTCTGCAAAGAGTGTCGCACAGGCGCTGTTTCAGGTCATCTCCCGAGTCGGGATCGAAGAGATTCTGACTGACCAGGGCACCCAGTTCATGTCAAGAACACAGAGAACTTTACGGGTTACTGGGCATCAAGTCTATTCGGACCAGCGTGTACCACCCACAGACCGACGGTCTGGTGGAGCGTCTGAATAAGACTTTGAAGTCCATGATCCGTAAATTTATTAATGACGATGAACGTAATTGGGATAAATGGCTTGACGCTCTGTTGTTTGCAGTACGGGAGGTTCCCCAGGCCTCCACGGGATTTTCTCCCTTTGAACTTTTGTTCGGCAGGACTCCGCGGGGGGTGCTCGACCTCATTAAAGAAAACTGGGAGGAGGGGCCGAGCACCAGTAAAAACGAGATCCAACACGTCCTGGACCTGCGAGCAAAGCTCCACACCCTGGGTCAGCTGTCACGTGAGCATTTGCTCCAGGCCCAGGAGCGTCAGCAGCGGCTGTACAACAGAGGTGCCAGGCTGAGACAATTCACACCGGGAGAGAAGGTACTTGTATTGCTTCCTTCTTCCAGCTCTAAACTCCTCGCCAAGTGGCAAGGGCCCTTTGTGGTCACACGGCGAGTGCGGGATGTCGACTATGAGGTGGTGCGTTCTGATAGGGGCGGAGCTACACAGATTTACCACCTCAACCTCCTAAAGGCATGGAGGGAGGCGGAGTCTGTTTCTCTGGTGTCCTCGGTATCTGAGAGAGGAGCTGGGGCCTGAGGTCCCAAAATCCACCAATCCGGCCTCGCTCCTTTGTGAAGACCGTCTCCGGGACCCAGAAAACAGACATTGCCGGTTGCAAAAGCAGTTTGCTGATGTGTTCTCTCTCCTTCCAGGACGCACCAACCTCATAGAGCACGAGATCGAGACTCCTCCGGGCGTGACAGTGCGGTTACGACCCTACAGGTTACCTGAACACAAGAGAAAGGTGGTTCAGCGGGAATTGGCTGCAATGCTGGAGATGGGGTAATAGAAGAGTCCCACAGTGCCTGGTGTAGTCCCATTGTTCTTGTGGTCAAGAAGGATGGGTCTATTCGGTTCTGCGTGGACTATCGCAGGGTGAGCAGGTGTCACGGTTCGATGCTTACCCAATGCCCCGGTCGACGAGCTCCTGGACCGACTGGGCACTGCGTGTTTCTTTACGACACTGGATTTAACCAAGGGCTACTGGCAGATTCCTCTGTCGCCAGAGTCTAAGGAAAAAACGGCCTTCTCCACTCCGTTTGGGTTATACCAATTCACCACGCTTCCCTTTGGGTTGTTCGGGGCCCCAGCCACCTTTCAGCGCCTCATGGACCGGGTGCTGCGTCCGCACGCTGCATATGCTGCCGCCTACCTGGATGATGTGATCATACACAGCACCACCTGGGCGGAGCATGTGCAGCGGGTCGGTGCTGGAGTCCCTGAGGCAGGCGGGGCTTACGGCCAACCCGGGGAAGTGTGCAGTTGGACGGAGGGAGGTACGGTATCTGGGGTACCACTTGGGCGCCGGGCAGGTGCGCCCTCAGGTGGACAAGACCGCCGCCATCGCAGCCTGTCCGCGGCCCAAGACTAAAAAGAGGTGAGGCAGTTTTGGGGCTGGCGGGCTATTACAGGCGGTTCATCCCGAACTTCGCGGAGCTGACCAGCCCCATGACTGACCTGACCCGGAAAGGTGCCTCAGATCCGGTCCAGTGGACGGAGCGGTGCCAGTTGGCGTTTGAGGAGGTAAAGCAAGCTCTCTGTGGGGAACCACTCCTTCACACACCTAACTTCTCTCCCTGTTACTCTGCAGACCGACGCGCCGAACAGAGGGCTGGGGCCGTTTGTCCCAGCAGGTAGAGGGTTTGACCGCCCGTGCTGTACATCAGCCGCAAGCTGTCGGAGAGGGAGGCAGGTACAGCACGGTGGAGAAGGAGTGCCTCGCCATCCGGTGGGCGGTCGACTCCCTGCGCTACTACCTCCTGGGACGCTCATTCACCCTCTGGTCGGACCACGCCCGCTCAATGGCTCCACCGCATGAAAGATACCAACGCCCGAATCACTCGGTGGTATCTGGCTTTACAGCCTTAATTTCAAGGTGATCCATAGGCCGGGTACACAGATGGTCGTGGCCGACTTCCTCTCCCGCTCTCATGGGGGAGGGTAGGTTAGGCGGATGTTGCCCGGCCTAAGTCGGGCGGTGGAGGTATGTGGCAGTGGGGGGTGTGTAGGCTCGGCTGCTGAGTGGGTGGAGCGGGGGTGTGGTTCAGGGAACGGTGTCTGATTGTCATCAGCTGGACTAATTGCTAATCAGAGTGGTAATCAGTCCAGCTGATGACGTGTGTTGGTGTATCTGAGGCTGTCTCCATAAAGGAGCTGGCTGGACAGCAGATCGGGAGTCAGGGTGGAGAGCAGAAACACAGTCTGCCATGGAAATAAACATGATTACCAACTATCCCTCTGGCTGCTCAGTCCTTCTTGGTGCTTAGGGGGGGGGAACCTACTGGTGACGGCAACACGCGTGTCACAAAATACAACAAACACGATACAGAATTCAAATGATGGGGATGCACGTGATGTTTTTACGGGTCAGCTTCAGTAAATCAGAGACCAAAAGTATCATTAAAAAGAGGTTAAAGGAATGGTGTCAGAAGCACAACCATATGTATATTTATATATGTATATATATTAGTGCTGTGAAAAATAACGCGTTAATTAAATTACAGGTTTAACTAGTTTTTTTTTTTTTAATGCATTTAACGCATGCGCAGAATGAGCTTCCAATCCGTCTGTTGTTGGTCGTCTCGAACCAGCAGCGTGTCATTCTGTCTCTACGTGTCGCGTTAACACGACTCCGATCTCCGTCTCGCGCGCCACAGAGCTCGGATGCCGGACGAAAAAAAGTCACTTGCTGTGTTTCATCTTTATTTACTCTTGACCAGTAACATATAAACTAGTATGTATACATCTGAACAAAAGCTCACATGTGTTGCCTTTTATTATAACCAACATAATTCAAATAGCCTTTGTGGTTGCAGAGATGTACACCCTTTTTAGTTTGGATTTGTTATTTCAAGCAAAAACCAAAGAATAGGCACTTTTTTTTTTTAAGTTAACAATGCTTATAGTTGCTATAGGCTTCTGGGGGATGTTTTAGGATACACTGAGCTGCTCTCACACAGACACACATACACACTACTCTGCAGACTGACCATTGACCTCTTAATTGTCTCTAAAATATAACCTTAGTGCTTTATATTCAACATAGTATATCTACCTAAATAAAATGCATTGAGGTCATCGGGTGAAATCCAAAACCTTCACAAGAGGAAATTGTCACCGTGCCAATGTCCCTTGTACCATCCTTAAAAGAAGTCTTTAAGTTAATTTGTCATACTTTCAATCAACTTCAAAATGTGGATCATTTTCAAATTCAAAGAATATGAATAACCTCAACTTTGGACACGATAGCTGCAAGTTAAGGGGGCCCAAGAACAGGTCCAACGGGTCAAATTGGGCCTTATTCTCTTGTATTTGCTTACTGTGACTACAGCCCGGGGGGGGAAAGCTACGCTCTGACATGTTTACCCAATTTGACCCTTTGGACCTGTATGTGGGGCCCCTTAACCGGCGATCAGCGCTCAGTGTGGCCGCCGAGAACAACCTGATAATTAAAAAAAAGAATATAAAGGAGTTTCCCCCAGCAGTAAGTCTTTACGCCAATCCATATACGAGGATCCGTTACAACGCCTATTGCTGTCATAATCCGCAGACGAGAGGGACGTGAGGTGTGACCATCAGAGGTTTCCTTTAAGGTTATGCAGGTTTCACCCTGCAAAGCATTTTCTCAAGGAATTTAACAATGATTTGGCTAAACATTGTATACCTAAGGTATACATTGTATAGGTATACGTTGTACCTTTAGCTCAACCTGAAACTGCTTCATCCTTTTCGACATTTTCAGTTCTCTAAAAAGTTCTGGGAAAATGTTTCAAAATGTGTTTTTTATTCAAAGAATTTGCATTATTCTATGAGTATGTTAAAATTGGATTGACTGACATTTGACGAAAGGCCGTATATCATAAATCCATTAATTATTCTCGCCAACTTCTATTGACACAACCCTAACCCCAATATCTGCTGCTCTTGATCTGTCGGTCGTGCCTGCGGAGCATCATGACCTCGGTGAGGTATCGGTAAGGAGAGGGCGCTCTCTGCCACACCATCGTCCTTATGATTGTGCCATCGAGTTGCTAACAGGTACCACTTCTCCCTCGAGTTATATTTATATAAGTTTACAAACCAAAGACCTATTTATTGTTTTTTACAAAGATGCTGAACCAACAAAACGGTCATGTTTTATATATTCATATATTTATATTATATATATATAGAGTAGAAATATAAAATTATATACAAATACATATATATATATATATACTGTATAAAATTAAATATATATATGAATAAATATATTTCTATATCGATAAATATATATATATTTACATATTTATATAAATATGTATTTAAATATGTTTATATATACAATTATAGTTATTTACATGTAAACATTTATGTCTAAATATTATTTTATATACACATATTTGTATTTATATCTATTTATTTAAATTTGTATATATAAATATATATCTTATTTAATTAAATGGTTTCAGTTATATTTAAATATAAATATAGATATATTTATTTATATATTTTTTATATATATGTATTTCGTTTATATTATTTCTTCCCTTTACGTTTCTTTCTTATCTTTTTCTTTGCTTTTTTGTTGTTGTTCATTTTTGTTGTTTATTATTGACAATTTGTGAATTTGTATACGTGCAACTGTTTAAAAATATAATACCTGCGACGACGATATCGCTGCTTCCGCAGCTTCCGGGTACGGCTCTGGTCAGCTGACCCGGCACTGGCCAATCAGAAGTCCCTCGCTGTTGTAAATACCCGGTTGTTTTGATAGCGCCGCACAGTGCTGAGCGGGACGCACCGGAGAGACCGCGGGGAAACATGACGGTGGACAACGCAGTCAGCGGTGAGTCGGCGGTTCATCTGACCGAAAGTCTCAAGTCTCAAGTCTCAAGTCCTCCGTCAGTGAAAGTATTATTTTATGATTTAACTATAATGATCTGATACACCTGGCTAAACGCTTTAATTGTTTTGACTAGTCTTTATTATGTTTCAATGGTGTAATATTTATTAATGCAAAGCCTCAATGTGCTTCATTAACATGCTTAAAGTAAAATTTATGTAATGTTACAAAAGCTTCATCTCAATCTTTTTACTCTAGGCGACAGCAAATAATAAACACATCATTATAAACACATGAGTACTTTTGCTGAAGCTGAAGTTTTGTGATAGTCTAAAAATAATTGTAATAAAAATGTATAATACATTTATGAGCTCCTTTATGACTTCTCCATTGTGGTGTTGTTAAAATATAAATACTCTTGTATCTCATATTGATGAATACAAATTTTAAAAAGCCAGAATATTGAAATGTAAAAATATTTTTCTGCTTTAAAAACAGAAAAACAAAGTTATGTGATCCGGATCACAAGACGTCTCTGTCTTTCCTCGGTGGTTTGTGGTTTTCACATCATGCAAGTTGATTATTGGAGCAGAACTAATTGTCTAAATCTCGTTCACAGTGAAGCTCAAAGTGATTTAACAAAAAGCAAAACCCATTTTGAAAAGGAGGGTGGCTTTAATATAATCTGGATGTTTCACTCACAGCTGTACAGGACTGTCTCAGAAAATTAGAATATTGTGATGAAGTTCTTTATTTTCTGTAATGCAATTAAAAAAACAAAAATGTCATGCATTCTGGATTCATTACAAATCAACTGAAATATTGCAAGCCTTTTATTCTGATTTATTGCTGATTATGGCTTACAGCTTAAGAAAACTCAAATATCCTATCTCTAAATATTAGAATATCATGAAAAAGTATACTAGTAGGGTATTAAACAAATCACTTGAATTGTCTAATTAACTCGAAACACCTGCAAGGGTTTCCTGAGCCTTGACAAACACTCAGCTGTTATAAATCTTTTTTTTAACTTGGTCTGAGGAAATATTAAAATTTTATGAGATAGGATTTTACAGTTTTCTTAAGCTGTAAACCATAATCAGCAATATTAAAAGAATAAAAGGCTTGCAATATTTCAGTTGATTTGTAATGAATCCAGAATGCATGACATTTTTGTTTTTTTAATTGCATTACAGAAAATAAAGAACTTTATCACAATATTCTAATTTTCTGAGACAGTCCTGTATATACACATTAAAAAAAAATCTCTTCACTATTTTTGTGCTTTTTTTGTTCCATAAATTCCATAAATGTTCTTGCTCAGCTACAAATAGAAGGGAAAGTTGTGGTCTACAATAATTTTGCTGGAAAGAAAGTGTTCACTGTGAGAAGCACGGATTATAATAGGATTATATCTATAATCCTGAATCTGTAAATGCGGCACGGCACTCAAATGATTATCGGACCACGAAAAGATGAGAAGCAGTCGGAGATTTAATTAATTCACAAGTTTTTGTGGTAGAACTTTAATCAGTGGAAGTTTGTCTGAGTTTTATAAATGTTCTCTGTTAAATATTTTGTTTCATTATATATTTTTTTAAATCAGAACATTTAATCTTTAACTTTTGGCCTTCAGTTCAAACAAATAATGATTATTATTAATAACAGATGATGTGTTTAGATACCTTCCCAATAAACCAAACGGTGCTTCCTGTTGACAGACACGAGGAGAGCTGCCTCCGCAGACAGCAGCAGCCGACAGGTAGGAACTCAACACATTTATGACCCTCTGATTGGTCGATACCTGAGCCGAGTGACCGAGGACCCGCAGGTTGACAGGCGGAGTCACAAGGACGAGTTTATGACTAAGATTATTCAACTCTCAGTCCTTCAACCTCTGTGCTATATATGTTATGGCATATATATATATATATATATAATAAATATATATATCTTTGTTTATATATATATGAGTATGTATATATATATACATATACACGTGTGTGTGTATATATATATGTATATATTTACATATACACGTGTGTATATATATATGTGTGTTTATATATATATATGTATATACACACACAAATATATATGTGTGTGTGTTGAGGCCATTACACTAATTTGTGTTTATATATATGTGTGTGTATATATTTATATATACCCATATATGTGCGTGTATGTGATTTTATATATATATGTGTGTGTGTGTGTATATATTTATTTATATATGTATAAACGATTTTCCCACTCTGAATTCAAATGAGAGATTACGCCTTTTTTAAAACTAATCTTTTTAATGATTTCTCTCTGTTCTTCTCCCTGAGTCACTTCCACCTCCCCATTGTTGTTGTTTTGGGCCGTTTCTCCGCCGCGTTATGTAACAGCCGTGCTCTGCATTTAAAGCAATCCGTTCCCACCTGCCTGCTTTTGTTTCAGTCCGTGACTCTTGATTTTTTCCTGTCGGCCCGGTTGCTCTTCAGTTCTGGCTCGACCTGTTCCAGCTGGATGTTGTTCTCCCTCCTGTGTGACTGTGGCGAGGAGACAAAGAGCAGGATGGCTAATAAACGGGTTGTGTGCACACGACTATGAGACCCATGAAGGAGTGTTTTGTGCTTCTTTTCCAAAGGACTCCTGACGGTAGAGAACACACAGTTCATTAAATGTCCTCATGAGGATGGATGCTCAACTGATGCATCGGTGTTGGGAGGCCATCGTGCGACACTGTTGCCGGGCGGAGGCCATGGCGGTGTGAAACAGGAAGTCTAGTGACCGTGACATCACTCTTCAGTCCTCTGTTGCGGCATTTATAATATATATATGTGTGTGTGTGTGTGTATATATATATATTGAGGCCATTACACTGATTTAGGTTTATATATAAATATATTTATTTGTGTTTTATATAGATAATATATATAAACACAAATCGGTGTAATGGCCTCAACATTTGTGTTTATATATAGTTTATGTGTCAGTCTCTAGTTTCAAGTCTTCTTCTATACAGCATGATGTCATCATTTAGTACATGATGGTCATTTAGAGTCAAACAGACCATAAAGCAGGGGACGCTTTAGGGGCGGGGCTTCAAGGTGATTGACATGTTTTGGTCTTCAAACTCTAACCCTTCTTCTGCATTCGGTTGTTTTAAGTTACACCCTCAGGTTCTAAAAAAATAAAGATGGCGACGGCTAAAAGGCCTTCTGGGGACTTTTTTCCATTTTATTCTATACAGTCGATTGAAAACACACTCTTGATTTACATCCCAGTATTTCTCAGCATCGAGACCCCCCCCCCCCCCCCTCCACCAGCCTAGTGTCTTCTTCTGAATATCGTAGCACCGTTTCTCTCCTCCAGTCTCACGTTCTTCCCCGTGTTTGTCTTCTCTCCCCGGCGCTCCGTTCCTCACCGCTATGGAAGCTGAGTCGTCTCTGCGTGTGCAGATCCGGATCTACGAAAACTGAGACTTTTTCTGCATCATTTTTTTAGACGTTTCTGTGGGAAAACGGCAAAGGTCGCCCCGGAGTAACCGATATGTCCTCCTCCTCTCTCAGCAGGACGCTGCCGGAGGGCTGTGGGACTCCGTGAAGAAGGCGGCGGTGGTCATCGGATCTGGAATCTTGCTCCTGGCTGCATTTGGCAACTCGCTGACATGGTAGGGTCCGCTTCCAGGTTGCTGCGTTGCCCAGCGGTAACAAAAGCTTGTCTCGAAATGAACCCGGGGAGCTGCAAGGTCACAGGTTACTATGGCAACGCACGGTAATAATACGAAAGAAAGGAAAGGGGAGCTGAGCAGTGGGAGGACAGAGCAGGCATGGTCTTAAATATTTATATATATATATATAATTTATTCTTTTCTTCATATATATATATATATCATTTAATATATATATATTAAAATATACATGCATATTTAAATGCATATTTGAAAACAAATATATATTAATAAATATATATGAACAAATATATACATTTTAATAAATGAAAAAAATATATACAGTATAAGAAATGCATATAATAATACTAATTATATATTTATATATATATCAAATAAATTAAATATGCATTGGTCTGAAATGATGCTCAAATGTTTGGTACTTTCCTGAAAGAAAGAAAGAAAAGAAAGAAAGAAGAAGCTTATCACTCAAGTCTGTGCATCAAAACACAAGTTGAATAGTTTCAGGGTTGCGTGCACAACAATTCCAGGTATGTCGAGATGGAATTTGAACAGGTGTTTTGCTCTTGAAGAGCTCCTCACAGCAGAAACAGGAGGTTGTCGTTCAGCGTCCATCACAGAATATCAGCTGTGTGTGTGTGTGTGTGTGTTTGGTGCGACGGCCCATCAAGGTGTTCTCTGGAACGTTAGTCGAGCTTCATAAGGCGGTTGCTAGGCGGACCTCGGCCATCACATCATCTATGTAATAATTGTTTTTTATGTAACCGTTTCAAGGTGTGTGTGTGTAAATGCTGATGGCAACAACAACAAAATGCGTGTGATGATAATGTTTACTTTGACATTGGAGTCTTCTTCTTCTTCCTCTTCCTCCTCCAGGCACCTGCAGAGATTCTGGGGAGCTTCGGGGGATTTCTGGCAGGACCTGTGGACCAAGCTGCACGTGACGTTCGAGGGTCATCACACCGCTTTGTTCTACTTGGGTAAGAAGCAGAGAAGAAGAAGAAGAAGCGGCGGCGGTCAGGTTTGCTTGTGCAGACGAGCTCGTTGGATCCAGCAGGTTGTTGATCATAAGACACACGTGTGAGTCTGTGAGGACCAACGCACAACCATCTGATCCAGACAAGAACACAGAAAGAATAAAGAAAGAGCGGCTTTGTATCGATACACACTTTGTGTTGTGAAACACTTGGATAGGGGTGACTGTGTGTGTGTGTGTGTGTGTTCCGCCATTCAGTTCTAACATTTAACTTTGCCAAGTTGTTGTAGTTGTCTTGTTGACTAGTTGTCTAGTTGATTGGTTGTCATGTTGACAAGTGTTCTAGTTGTCTAGTTATCAACTTCTCTAGTTGATTAGTTTTCAAATTGTAGTTGTCTAGTTGTAGTTGTCTAGTTGACTCGTTGTCTGGTTGATTAGTTGTCTTGTAGTTGTCTAGTGTTCTAGTTGTAGTTGTCACGTTGTCTAGTGTTCTAGTTGTTTAGTTGTCACGTTGTCTAGTTGTCACGTTGTCTAGTGCTTTTGTTGTTCAGTTCTGCAAATCAAGTCATGACCTCTGGTGTCGACTCACTTTTCTGAAGTAGCTGTCCTGTTGTTGTGGTGAGCTGAAGGTATTTCTCAGTCAGATATGATCTCTGTGGGGACATTAGTCAGAGATAAGATGGATGTTGTTTTGTGTCGGGTGAGTCGAGCAACGAAGAAACCACGAGGTGCAGCTAGTCTGTGAAAACGTAAATTACCTTTCGATGCACAACAACTCAAATCTGTTTATATAAACAAATTCTAAGTGTCTATTTATTAAATTACCAATACATTAAAAAAAGATTCATCCAAAACAAAACAAAACCTGATAAAAATGGTATTGCGCAACCCTGCAATGAGCTGGTTGGTCTTTCCCAACAGGGACGATGCTGATTCCCACTCTGGCCTTCTGGGTAACCAACGCTCTGCTGCTCCTGGTGGACACCACCGGTAAACCCTCCTTCATCACTCGCTACCGCATCCAGCCGGACAAGAACAACCCGGTAGGGCATCTCCTCCACCAGTTCCTTTAAATATATATATACATACATATATGGTCAATATCAGCATTCTCACATATATACATATATATATAAATATACACATTCATATATGTGTATATATATACACATATAAATCTGTATATATGTATATATTTTATTTTTTAAAATAATTATATATATATATATCAGCATTCTCAGTCATATATATATTTTTATACGTATATGTGTGTGTATATATATATATTGTGTGAACTGCATCATTGAATGAATACATAAATCAATATATCTCATATTGTTTGATAATTTAAATCTTGAGATTAGTTTTGTTAGTCCTTTTTTTTTAATGGTCATTTAATTTTAAAAACAGTTTTAGATGTTATTGGAAAACACAGTAATAATCACATCGCTGGCATAATTAATTATATTTATAATAATTCTCATATATATATATATTTATAAATTTTATATACATATATATTTAAAGTGACACATGGAAAAAAACAACTTCTATATGAATGATATGATACATAAATCCATGTATGTTGTCATGGAGAACAGGCGTCCACCTGGCCGACCTCACATAACCTCCTCCTGTGTTTGAGTAACCGATGTTAGATAAAGGCCGAAGGCACTAAAGGTCGCCCAGGTTTTTGATAACCTTTCACAGATTATAAACAGGAACACAGTTCGTGTCCATGGACTTCAAGATAATCCGTGAGACAAGTTCAGGTTGTCCATCATTTACATTTATTGGTGGACATAAGATTTTATATTTTTCCCTCAATAGAAATGAGCGATGTCAGCGATAACACTTAATCTGCTGAGTCATCATTTGTGTCCTGTCGGTTGTTCTCTGTGACCGATGGGACTCAAATTCAGAGTTCAAAGCCTTTATCAAGCGATCTAGCCATGTATCTTGAATTCAGTTATTTTTATTGTATGCAGGTGCCCTTGGTTATATATATATATATATATATATATGTATTTATTATTGTTTGTTTTGTAAAATAAATGACAAAAATATATGTATATATTTTTGGGGGGAAATAAATAAACGTATATATATGTGTGTGTGTATGTATATATATATATATATAGATAATTCAATATGATGATTTTGTCTCACAATAGAACCGTATTGGTATGAAATCGTATATCGTTGAACACGATTGTGTCGTTTTAAATTGATAATAATAAACTTAGTTAAATAAAACTATTATCACTATGAATTTGATTAATCTTCTCGAAAGCGTTTAGTTCTACAGTTTTTAATCAAATGAGGAAATAACAAAGCATTAAATTCACAAAGGAGTAGAACAAATATAAAGTGCTTTTACCATGTGATTTTTTAATAAAGTATTTATTTATTAATTGGAGAACCAGAAAACAAACTATTTCACTGTATATTGTTTGATCATATCCTCCCCTGACTTCTGCCAGGTGGACCCAGCTAAGCTTTGGCATGCGGTGAAGACGGTGGTCTTCAACCAGGTGTTCATCTCGGGGCCCATGGTGGTGGTGGCTTACTACCTGATGACCCTGTGGGGTGACCCCTGTGACCCCGAGCTGCCCACCTTCCACCGGGCCCTGCTGGAGCTGGCTTTCTTCACCTTCTTGGAGGAAATCATTTTCTACTATTCGCACAGGTTGGAAACATTGAATTTGTATTGTCTGATATTTAAGCATTACTGCCACCTAGAGGTTGGAGGGAAGAATGTGAATATGAAGACTATTGCTAAAAACATTATCGTTTATTTTTGTATCGGGGCCAGAAAATAGATACAGAAAGTAAAAATAATTAAAGTAATGACTTTTCATATATTAGAATCATTAGGTTGAAGTCAATATTTTTATTTGTACAATAATAATAATAATAATAATAATAACAGTACGAATACAAATCATATACAAATGATTGAATATTTAAAAAAAGAATAAGATATTATCAATATTTTGATAAAGTACTGTATTAAGTATTGACCAGTGATTTACACTGTAGTACGATTTGGAGGTACTTTTTATGAGGAAAATATTGCTAATATTTTGTATTTATATTCCATTATTTTTTATATTCTTTGACTTGGTACTGTGCAGATTATAATTATAAATACAATATATAATCTATGGATAACTTATAACGTAAAATCTGACTGATTCCCATACATATATATATGGGAATCAGTCTGATTTTACGAAAATATATATATATATGAATCAGTCATTTAACGAAAATAATTGTGTGTGTATGTATTTATATATATATATATAAACAGTATATATTAATGATCGGTCAATAATTATAATATGAAATGAAAGAGTACTTTAAAGTCACAGTGAGGAACTTTGAACTGTTTATGAAACTGTATTTATTAAATACTGACGCCTCTTCATGATCCTTGATAAAATCATATGTTTTTTAAAGGTTGCTCTTAAAAATCTCCTTTAAATATATTTTTAATGCATGCCTTTGACTCGTGACCAAGTATTTCTCCACAGTTTCACTGCTGCTTTGATTGAAGTAGATTATCCCAGTACCGTTGTCCTATTCCTCCTCATCTTCCTCTTCCTCTTCCTCACCCTTTTCTTCCTCTTCTTCTTCCCATCAGGCTGTTCCACCGCCCCAACCTCTACAAGCGTTTCCACAAACAGCACCACGAGTGGACCGCTCCCATCGGAGTCGTGTCCATTTACGCTCATCCTCTGGAGCACCTGGTGACTGACCCCGTTTGTATTCATGTAGTTATTCAAAATGTTGGATTTATATCATTTCTCATTTATTTTTTTGATATTTCTTTCCACATAAATTTATATAGATAAATAAATATACACATAAATATATATATATACACACACATACATGTATATATACACAAATAAATATATGTGTGTGTGTATTCACATATATAAACATACCTTGCTATTGTGCATTCAATACTAAGCTATTCAAATACACATGGGTATATACATATGTGTGTGTGTGTATATACACATATATGTATGTGTATATATACATATATGTGTGTGTGTATACACATATATAAACATACCTTGTTATTGTGCATTCAATCCTAAGCTATTCAAATACACATGGGTATATACATATGTGTGTGTGTATATATACATATGTGTGTGTATACACATATATGTATGTGTATATATATATGTGTGTGTATACACATGTATAAACATACCTTGTTATTGTGCATTCAATACTAAGCTATTCATATACACATGGGTATATACATATGTGTGTGTGTGTGTATATACATATATGTATGTAAATATATATGTGTGTGTGGGTCCTTGGCCTGAAAAACATTGAAGGCTCCTGCCCTGAGCTTTTATAATTTCTTATGATTCAGATCTCCAACATGCTGCCGGTGGCTCTGGGGCCGGTGGTCCTGGGCTCCCACCTGACCACCACCTGCATGTGGTACTCCCTGGCTCTGATCAGCACCACCATCTCCCACTGCGGCTACCACCTGCCCTTCCTCCCCTCCCCCGAGTTCCACGACTTCCACCACCTCAGGTGAGTCCACCTGTCCGGGGGTCCAAGAGTACCTTTTTCTATATATTAACGTAAGATTTTATGTGGTAATTAAGTTTTTTTAAAAGTGAAATTATTATTTTTTAATAAATCTTTATAACTATAATTTTTCGAAATTGACCACAATGACGACATGGAATAATCAGTTTTACTCGCATACTTTACCACAATTTGTACTACGACTTTCATTTGATGTCATCATAGATGAGTTCAGCATCTCAAGTTCCTTTGAAAAAATCCATCAAAGTGAAATCTTTAAGAACATTTTTTATTTTAAACGTTATAACTCTAAAATTGGACGTGTATAATTGGATCGGCTGTAATCACGCGTCCTTACTTCCCGCCTCCAGTTTCAACCAGTGCTTCGGGGTCTTCGGCGTGCTGGATCGGCTCCACGGCACCGACGCCAAATTCCGTCAGACCAAACAGTACGAGCGCCACTCGCTGCTCACCGGCCTCACCCCTCTGAGCGAGAGCATTCCCGACGCGCCCAAGAAGAGTCTCTGGTGACCTCGTGACCTTTTGATTCTGGGCTGCTGCTGTGGGAAAATGAAGGTTCCCAACCTTCAGTGACTATTAGATTGTAATCATTGAGATCCAGAGGACCCCATTGATCGGTATAAATCTGTACTTTTAATCCCCCCGCCCCCCAAATATTGCACTTTTCATCTCCTCGAATGTAAAAATGTGTCTTTTAATATTACTTGAGTGTTTATCAATAAAACATTTTAATTAAGAGATGTAGCGTACTTATTGTTCTGTGTTCATCTCTGTTACGTTCCCCGACTGATGTCATGGGGAGGCGGGGAGTAACCGTTTAAATAATGATGATGCCCTTTGTGCATTTGATGCAAATTTAACGAAAAAATCATAACATCAGGATGAGATGAAGCTCAGGGTGTACGAGAGATAGCTGGAACATTTACATTTCAGAGTTATTTTTCATTCACTGTGAACACAAACAGACTGTTGGGGAAAAATTCAAATAAATAGTATTTTGTTGAAACAAGAAGAAGGAGAAGAAGAAGAGGATTGGAGTCAAAATCAACGGTTTAGAAATTCAACCATGAGATTTTATGTATATGTCTGATATTGTTAGTCTGTTAGTCTTCACCCTGATGCAAACACAGACTTTGCATATCGAGAGGCTCTGGAATGTTTTACTAAGTTGCACAATTCTTATTAACAAAGGAAAAATACATTTTGAAAAGGTAACAGTCCAGTGTGAGAAATCTGAACAGATGTTTTTTAAATGTCTCCCTGTTGTGACCCCGTTGCCCTTCACAAAACAAGTTGACTGGTTGCTTGAAGACTAGTTGATATGTGTGCACTAAACAGATGCAATGTCCAATTTCTAACGTGAAAAGTAATTTATTTTATGTACATTTTACAACAGAAACCAAATGATATGTTTTCTGTCAAACCCCATTTGTCTTAACCAAAAAAACAACACAAAAAAACCTTCGTTATCACAGTCGACTGTTCTCACGGTCAACAAGTGTTTCTGCCAGTCCAGCAACACCTGGCCTCCGTGTCTGTTTGACAGCGGCCCTACGCCCCCTAGTGGTGGGAGGTGCAACAACACCAAATCAAAAAGGCTCTTACGCTCGTCAAATACACAGCATGCGAGCCCTTTGATTGGCTGGATTGGGTCACATGATGTGACACACTCCTCGTTAGTATAGTGGACAGTATCTCCGCTTGTCAAAACGCTCTTATTAAATTAGTTAAGGTGAGAATTGAAGCGCCTCCCGGCTCTCCAGCATGAAAAGTCTCCTACTGGTATACGCGGCTGGCCTGTACTTACAGATGGTGTGTTCAGGGACCAATCTCCCGAGCGGGCTTCCAGGAAGTGTTTTAACGCTCCACACACACCCTCATTGTTCATCAGTTATTTGATTGGACGCTGCAGCTTTATAAAATAAATGTTTATTCTTTTAATCAAACTATTGTCTCATTCATTTGTGTCATTTGAGCCTATAAACTGTTTGCTTTGGAATCCTCATTGTTTGTTTAAATACTGAATGTTCTCTCTTTTTCATGTATGCGCCGAGTCATGGAACAGTCATGGGGGTCATTCACCGCCCCTCAGGAGGTCTGGAGGAGAAGTGGTTGGAGAACAGGAGAAAACAGCAACTGTTTGGTTGAGCATCACGTGATAATGGACATTAATCTTGTAGTTGTTTTCTAGTTTTATTTTATTATTGTGTGGTGGTTTATAGTTGTATTATATGTGATGCAGCAGCTGGATGGCAGATTAAAGCAGCTAAATGTATTAATTTTAACATATATGTGATGATATCTGACGTATAAAGATCTCCAGCCAGGTAAGGGTTCACATTTCCTTTATTTTGGCTATTTCCAGTTTTTATCCTGCGACATTTTTATTATCTTTATGTGTGCGATGCAACCTCCAAACTAAAACCATGTCATCCAACTACAGTCAGCCACAGAGAAGTTTCACATAAAGAACACTGTTGACTCATTTACAGAGCTGTAGGGACCTCTAGTGGCCAGCAGAAAGAACTGCAGCCTGTCAGCAACTAAACTGATTCAGATTATTTATTATCCTTTATAGATGACATTTGTTGTCAGTCTGTAGTCTGGACACAGAATATATATATATATATATATATAAAAGTGTATATATATGTGTATATATTTATATTTATACATTTATATTTATATATACATTTATATGTATATACATTTATATATATATATATACACAAATAAATGTGCATTTGCATTCATGATATTGTGTCTTGGAATGTACAGCTGTATATTTACCAACCATGTCCTCTGTTTGGTTATGAACAGGTGGCATACCGATAAGATAAGGCAGAACTTTATTAATTATAAATGAAAGAGTTTAATTGAAGATTACCAGAATAAAATAGATCTCAGAATTATCACTAGGAAACAGCTTATGTTATTTTTATTGTATAATGTATTATTATAATTTATTAGAATTGTGATACACTTGGGATTTTGTGCAGATTTAAAACCAACAACATAAAAGCAATCTCGTTTAGTGAGCTTTAAATGTGCTGGTTAGGTCGAGAGCTAGCTTAGTTGTGTCCAGTCTTTATGCTAAGCTAAGCTAACTGGCTGCTGGCTGAAGCTTCATATTCAACATGTGAGATGTTAATGTGCCTTAAAAAGAAATCTGGAACTATTAATTGAAAAAAAATCCCCCCAAAAGCCTAATCGTGAGGTAAAGAATGAAAGTGGTGATACTTTGCCACCACTGAAGGATCATTTCGCGCTCCAGCTGTCAAACTGGGACACGCCCATCTTCGGACCAGCTGGCCAATCACAGCGCCTGGATTTTCTTTGGCTCCACTGACCAATCAGGACGCTTTAAATGGAGACGGAAAAAAGGGGGCGAAGTGATCCACGTAAACGGTCGTGACCCCACCCACGGGGCCACAAGGATATGAGAATGAATCGCCCACGCGATAAAAAAAAAAATGTGTCCACGTGCATGCAGAGGGCATTAAACTCATATTATAGTCATGTGGTTCTTCTATAAGGACCACTTAGATATCCCGGATGTGCCGGTAAACGTATGTGCAATCCCTTCTCTTTAACGTGAGTGTGTTGTTTTAAATAACTTTGTATGATTTGCACGACGTGATTTTCCCTTTTTGGAGACACACGGAAAGCCAGTCGTCACACATGTGGCGCGTAATTGGAGGAAAGACGGAGCTTTTTCTTTTTGTGTGTGGCGCTTTTATTGACGCCGAATACAAACAAATAAATTTAAAAAATAGCACGAATGATTGCAAGTGGCTCCGAGTGGTGCGTGTTGACCGGCAAGGCTCGGGGTCAGTGTCTACGTCCACCCTCCCGGGGACTGGAGCCGCCCGCCTCGCTCCTCTCTTCCCCCAGGAGGCTGCGCCTCAATGCCAGCCCCTTTGTTCCGTCTAGCCGGTGGGCTGAGTCACAGAGAGGGAGGCTGAGCTTCTCCTTCATACCACAGGCGTGAGAAGAAGCTGGAATATATATAAAAAAAGAGAGAGAATATAGGAGCGACAGAAGCGTTATCTTTTTTTTCTCTCTGTGTGTGTTGCTGATGCTGCGTTTCCGCCGGGGTGTGCAACTGCTCGGCTACAAACAAACAAACAACCAAAACAAGCCCGGCGACACATCTCTTTCAGCTCGTTTCCCGGACAAGAAAAAAGGAGGAAGGAGACAATGAACCGGCAGCTCTCCCGCGAGTGAAGCCAGCGCCGCGGTGCACCGGTCCACCATCCAGCTGATCCACGCTGACTCTCCCTTTTTTCACGTTTTTTTCTCCTCCTTCGTCTCTTCCTCCTCTGCTCAGCATCCATATTGGCATCCCAGGGAGTGGCAACCACTCATCCCCCCCTTTCCCCTGGCGAGAGAGCCTGAAAGTTATCCCCTCCGTCGCTCTGATTTCCAACACAGTAAGGTGAGTGTTTCCTTCTATTCATGCGCTTTTTATTTTGTATTTTTATACTAATATATGGAGGCGACGGGGGGGGGGGGGGGTTCGCTGCAGTCTGGACCACGTTGCCGCAGTAGCTACAACAATGGATGAAACGTAGTGTTGTGGGGAGGTGCGCATTGTCATCCTCCTCATCCTCATCCGGCTCCACTCGGACCGAGGTGTCGACTGGGAGGAGGACAAAATGAATCCAGGCCCACGTGAAGGAAAGCGTGGCGTGGAAAATATCACATCGCTCCAGGGGCCTCAGGGCCACCCGGTTTATACAAGGGTTGACTCTGTAAATATGAAAATAAAAAATACAGTATCAAAATGAGGGGTGAATATGGGAAATGATAACTCCTGCAGCCGGATGTGTGTTTGTTATAACAGCATTATATCTCCTTTATGGCCTTTGTAGACCACGCTCCACTTGGACTCCGGCCTACATTGATTATTATATTCTATTTATTATCATTCTATTGATTAGTGGGCCACGACAGAATATTTGAATTTATGAATAATTATGAAAATATACTATTTGGGCTACTACAGAGTTATTAGAGGATGTCTCACTCCTACATGTAAACAACTCCCAATGTGAATGTTTGTGTTTTTCTATGGCTGTTAGTAGGAATAAAGAGCACAAATACAAATTAATAAAGGTGCATACTGCTTTAAAAGAACCACGGGGTCTTTTAAATTGCTGGTTCTGAATTATTTTATTTTTGTCATTCGTGGCATTTCTAAGTTTTATGGCCATGAGTGAGGAGTTTACCATAAATAGAGATTTTACTAGTTTTATAACCAGCATGTAAAAGGAAGAACTGTCCATCATTTCACATGAAAAAAAGGGGGAAAATGAGAATACAAATCTGAGAAAATTGACATTATTTGTCTTTCTTCATGTCAGATTTCTAAATGTAAACAAATCCATTTTTTATTTGTGTTTTTGTTAGTATGTTTAAAGTAAATTGGGAAAGAATAGTTTAAATAAAAGGACCAAAGGTTCTTCTAAGTTGCTGGTTCCCAACATTTTAGTTAAATTATCATGTTTTATGGCCTCGTGTTGCTATGAGTAAAACAGTGATTGTTTCATTTGAAGGATTTCAGATGTATTACACACAAAAATAGGGAACAAATACAGAACCCTATGTTGGGCCACTTACACATCCTTGCACGACATAATCAAGTCAAGAAAATTCCACAGAAATGTTTGAAAACCTTTAGCACTATGTGGAAGTTGTTTACGGCCGGTCATCACACACACCGGGCCCCTTCGGTACAGGTTTGCGGGTTCCGGGGTGTTACGTAATGACGCCACTTCTCCCGACAGATAAACATGGAGAGCGACGGCCGCCGCTCCCCCATCTAGTGCCTCGTCCGCAAAGCCTTCGTCACCCGGGAAGAGGAAGAGGAGCGCCCCGGTTCCTCTGCACCATGAACATGCTCAAGTCCACTGGGCTGAAGATCCCTGGCCGGGGGCCCAAGCATTCCAGCCCAGTGGGGAGGGCGTCAGCGGGGGGAACCTCCAGCCCCGTCATCCCTAAAGACAGTAAGTCACTTCCTCCTGACCCCCCCCCCCTCTCCCCCCTCCAGTTATTTCTTCTCATCACCGGAAGTGGCTCAGACCATTTATTAGCGTTAATGACTCAGGAGAGCACAGCTGCATTAGATTACACACACACACACACACACACGCACGCACAAACACATGCATACACACACACATACATACACATACAAACACACACACACAAATACAGACAAAGACATACACATACAAACACACACACACATAAAGGCAAAGACATACACAGACACACACTCACATACAAACACACATACAGACAAACACACACAGACATACATATAAACACACACACACAAACAGACAAAGACATACACATACACACACACACACACACACACATACACACGCACACACACACACATACATACACATACAAACACATACACAGACACACACACACAGACATACACATACAAACACACACACACATACAGACAAAGTCATACACATACACACACACACACACACACACATACAAACACACATACAAACACACATACAAACACACATACAAACACACACACACAAATACATACAAAGACATACACATACAAACACACACACACATAAAGGCAAAGACATACACAGACACACACTCACATACAAACACACATACAGACAAACACACACATACATACATATAAACACACACACACATACAGACAAAGTCATACACATACACACGCACATACAAACACACACGCACACACATACATACACATACAAATACATCCACAGACACACACATACATACACACACACATACACACACACACACACATACATACACACACACACACACACACATACATACACACACACACACATACACACACACACACACACACACACACACACACACACATGGATATGACAGAAGTTATTCATATAATCAGAGCAGCTGGCAGAATAATGATGGGACAATTATGACAGCAGCAGTGGAAACAGTAGAATAATAATGATAATAAAAGAATTAACGGGGGCAGTATTAGTAATGTGACCATTAATATTAATGCTGAGTCATGATTTCACCCGTTGGTTTGTGGACTGACGTTTTGAAGCATTGAGTCCGGCAATTTGTCCGTCGCCATCCTGTCTTTTTGCAACCAGCGAACAGGAAGTGACCGTATTGAGACGCCGTATACCTGTCAATCACCTTGTAGCCCCGCCCCTAAAGCACCCCCTGCTTCAGTAGGGCCTCAGCACTCAGTGGCACCTCAGTGGCAAGTCTGGTGCGTGCCAGTAGTGCGATGGATGTGTGTATATATATATATAAAAGACACTAATTAATATATATATATATATATATTAATCCTCCGTGTCTACAAAAGACACTATATATATATATATATATCCATCTGTGTATCTAGCTATTTTAGCTATCTATCTATCTATCTATCTATCTATCTAGCTCCTCCATTCTGTGATCGTCACTGAGTGCCAGTGCTTAAACTTTAGACTAACAGTGGCATCTCCTCAAAGGAGAATTTCATGGAGGTATAACAGTATGACATGGTAAAAAAATAATTATATATTTTTATTATTAAAGAAATACATATCATGGTATATAAGTGTTATATATTGCATATTTTAAGTAAGTCTAAAAATACATTATCTGTGCCAGTGAGTTGCCAGTGAGGTGCCAGTGAGTTGTCGGTGCCAGTGATTGCACTCGCCCTCTCTCCCCTGCTTTATCGTCTACTCGTCTCTAAATGAACATCCCGCGGTATTGAAGAAGACTTGAAACTAGAGATCGAGACACAAACTGTGATATTGATGTTTGAAATGCGGCGCTCGGAGAAACCTAAACGACGCGTATCAAATCAAGCGCTTCCTAAACTAATCCAGATGTCTGGGATTCACTTTTGGGATGGATGCGAGGCTTCTGCAGGCGCACCCTGCAGCGACGGCCTGGGGAAAAAACCTTCTGGATGTTGCATTGCGGGAGAGTAATAAACATTAAAACGCACCGAATTCAGGCGACGAAAAACGCTGAAAAACACGGCTCTGTTTATTTCATCGTGAATCAATGAATAATCAAGATGATAACAACATCTTGATTCTACCATAAGCGTGCAGCCAGGCTTTATTATTTCCTACACTTAATGTTTAGCGTCTCTTAGCTTTAAAAGAAAAACGTATGTTTGTTTTTACGTATTCAGCAATAACTCGTATAACTGTGTTTACGCGGTTTTAGTCGTATATCCGATGCCTGATGTGTCGCCTTCTCCTTCTGCATTAGAGCCCCGTTAAAAACACACCAATGTTCCTTCTTTTAGGCTTTAAGAACCGGAGAGACAAACTAATGCTCTGAAATATGAAATGAAAAGGTGAGATGAGCTTCTGGGAAAAGAAACCCGGACTCACCAAAATTGGACTTTTCTGTAAAACACGACCCCCCTTAGCCTGCAAAAGTAATCACAGCTGTTCTCACTCTGAAACGCGGCCGCGCTGTTTATGCTCTCCGGTTTTAGCCCTCATGACAGCAGCTCCACACGCACATGTTGGCTTCGTTTTTTGCTGAATTACAGCTTCGCTCTTTCCCAGCTCCCAGCGAACGCCACACTGTCGTCGGCGTATGGGAGGCGGCTACAAGTGGGTCACGGTTCATGCTGACTGTGGAATTTCAGGGGGGGGGGGGGAGAAACACAGGAAGTGTTTAATTTACACAGTTTATAATGCCTTGAGTGCACTTCTGTCCTACTCCAGTTCATATGTGAGCAGGATTACTCTTTTTCTTGTCTTTTGTTTTACAGCTGCAGCAATTAGTCAACTCTTAAAGAAGAAATTGGCAACTATTTATACTTTTTTCCCCCCTCAAAACTCATTAAATGCTGTTTTTCAACCTCTTAAATATGGAGATTTCCTTCATTTCTCTGTTTTTACTTCATGTTAACGTGAATATATTCTGGTTTGGACAAAACAAGACATTTAAAGAACGTAATTACTTTAGAATAGATCATTTTTCACACTATTATATCGTCACTTTCCTAAAATAACGCCTAAAATTCAGAGTTCAATTCACAAGACACGTTATTGTTATGACTACTTTATTCTTCTCAAAGATATCCTTCTTGATTTCCGCAAAGTCGGCTATAAAACCGTAATAAGATATCGGGGGGAGACTACACGACCCTGACGGGAGGGACAGGGGCCCGGCCTCCACGTCCTCACCCCCTTGTTTGTTGCTCTATATCTGGGCAGCTTGTGAGAAAGGGGGCCACCGTGTCGGAAGTTGGCAGACTTCACTTTGCTGAATTTAAATGACGGTTTTCACCCTCCGGAGGAAGTTGTTGTCGGAGAGCAGCCGAGACGGCTCCTCGCGGCGCGCCTTTGATGTGGAAATAACCGCGCCGCGCCGCCGCTCCTGATGCCACGTCTCCCGTGGGCTCGGCGGCGAGTCTCTCCGCAGAAAAGTCTCGGCTGCTGCCGTTCGTCTGTTCGCAGCTCGCACGACTCCACTTCACGCCGTCACACTTGCTTTTGTTTGTTTGTCATTTGCATTCTTTCATTATAATTATATAATTTCATTATAATATTTTTTTTTCATGGGAGTGCAAACAAGCTGTAAACGCATCATTTGCTCATTAACACCCACAGGCCGTGTAAGTAAGAAGTGGACGTAGTCGGCGTGACGTCACACGTCGGTTTGTGGGTTGACAATTTGAAGAAATTTCGGAAGTCGCCATCTTGTTTTTAATGAACTCCGAAGTTCATTTAGTGAGCGACTTAGGATGCCTCGGTGTTCCACTGAGCGATGGAGAAGGACTTTCGCTCCAGCGGCAGTTTTTTAATGAACACCTTTATTTTTTTTATTTTTAGTTAGCATCTTTCTGTCGGTCACGTGTTATGTGGCGTCTTCTGGTTTTGTTTGTTTCTTGTCTTGTGTTACTTTTCTGTTGTGTCTATTTTTTGTCTGTATGACTTGTTGGTGACAAATAAGTTTAATAAATGTTTTTAATCTAATCTAGTTGGACTGTGGAGGCGTGACGTAGAGACGGAGTGCATGGCTCTGGTGGAGATCCGTCAATCCCAAGGTAGCCCCACCCTAAATACACACCATACTGTATCAGGCTGCAAGACTCCTCTGGTTGTATAGAAGTCTATGCTTCATGTCTTAAAGCTGCATTCTCTCTCCTCACCACCAGGAGGCGACTCCTCTGGTTGTTTCGAACTCTGTGATGCATGTGTTTAAGCTGCATTCACTATACTGACCACCAGGAGGCGTCTCCTCTGGTTGTATAGAAATCTATGCTTCATGTTTTAAAGCTGCATTCTCTCTCCTCACCACCAGGAGGCGACTCCTCTGGTTGTATAGAACTCTGTGATGCATGTGTTTCAGCTGCATTCTCTATACTGACCACCTGAGGCGACTCCTCTGGTTGTATAGAAGTCTATGCTTCATGTGTTTAAGCTGCATTCTCTCTACTGACCACCAGGAGGTGACTCCTCTGGTTGTATAGAAGTCTATGCTTCATGTGTTTAAGCTGCGTTCTCTATACTGACCACCTGAGGCAATTCCTCTGGTTGTATAGAAGTCTATGCTTCATGTGTTTAAGCTGCATTCTCTACTGACCACCAGGAGGTGACTCCTCTGGTTGTATAGAAGTCTATGCTTCATGTGTTTAAGCTGCATTCTCTATACTGACCACCTGAGGCAATTCCTCTGGTTGTATTGAAGTTCATGCTTCATGTGTTTAAGCTGCATTCTCTCTACTGACCACCAGGGGGCGACTCCTCTGGTTGTATAGAAGTCTATGCTTCACATGTTATAACTTCTATACAACCAGATGAGTCTGTAGACAAACTGAAACCATATGAGTCCATGTGAAGCTCTAGATCTCCTGTAACTTGGCACCAGGAAGCAAAATTAACGCAATGCAAAGACTGGAAATACAAAAAAATAATGCAAATACAGAAAGTTAGAATAAAACAACTAAATTGGTGAAATTGAGAAAATGGAAAACATCTCCACGGCGTGGATGTGTGTGTGTCTTCAACACGACATTTGGCTGTGGATTTCCTTTTTGTCTAACGAGACGTTACCTTGAATCGCCGTCCATCTGACGGCAACAAAAGTCAGAAAACACTGCCGCTCGACCCCCGCCATCTGTTCGCGCGTTTGCCGCTCGACCTCACACAGCTGCCGCGAGCAGCGCCGGAGACACAACACGGCACCGGCCTCGATAAGCCCAACTTAAAAACCAAAAGAACAAGACGACGGCCATTGTGGGCAGTGATCATAAATAGGCAGAGTTAAAGAGGCCGGAGAAAGAGGTGGGTGTGCAACCAAAGTAGGGTGAGATGGTGGGGGGGGGGGGTAATTGGAGGGGGGAGGGAGGGGATGAAGCTGTGGAGGTTTCATTGTGCAGAGCGGATGAATAGTGGGATTCAGATGGCGGTGGGAGGCGGCCAAGCACAATAGTGAAAGTGCGGGCTGTGTTTCCAGTCCTCCCTTCTGCCGAGGATCCTTTTGCCCTCGCTCTCCTGTTGCCGAGGCAACCCGGAATCACGAGGTTGGTTAGAAACTCTGCTCAGGGTCTTCCGGATCACATGATATTCCCTTTTAAAAAAATTAAAAATAATCGTGTTTGACATCTTTTACTGGACATGAACTGGTGCTGACTGGGTGTGTTTGAGCTTCTTACTGGGAGCAACTGAAAACTGAACCGAGGTATTGAACTGAATTTGTACATTAGGGAGACAACTGGGTTCAGAAAGGGATCGGCTATCCGTCACTTAGGTATATTGTGCTTCATGTCAAGACTAGTGGACCAATTGAAGTTTCTGACTCGTCAACCAATCAGAAGCTGCGATCCTTCCATCCCCAATCTATCGGGGATGGAAGGATCGCAATGAAAGTTAATGTAATAAACTAGTCATGTAGATTCTATCATTGTGAGGGGTTTACCCAGGGAACCTTTTCATGGTTGTGTTGTGCAGTTTATTTGGTCACGGTGGTGTCTTGTCTTTTATTTTAGCACTTTCTAGGCTGCTGAGTGAATGGCTTGTAGTTTTTATGACTTATTTATTTTTTAATGATAAAAACCCAAACAGTCTGCTAGTGTTAATGGTATTCTGAATAATAATCGATATCATTGACAGAAAGGTTTCTCAGGTGCGCTTCCAAGTCGTCTCCGGAGCTTCTTTTTTTAAACATCTGAGCTCCCGGCTGCAGATGTGGGTCAAAAACTGAGCTACTGACGTTGATGTTGAGTGTCAGTTTGCTTTTAGCGACCTCCATTTGGACACTTTACTGATCCAGTTTTCTGATTGTCGATATCTTCCAATCAGTTTATGATTGGGATGTTCAACAGAACAAAATGTGGCAAAGAACAGAGAACTTTTAAAATGTCATTTTAGACCGAAAGCTAAACATAAAGACTTCTCTGCGTCGGTGAAAGTGTGCGGGTATTTATTCTGCCGTACCCGTTAGCATTCGCGCGCCTGAACGCGTCTCGCATCGCAAACATACGGCAGCAATCGAGGCGTAAAGCTATCGTGGCCCCGGGGGAGGGGGGGGGGGGGGGGGAGACGGCCCTGGCACGCCAGCCGGTGCTGCCCACGGCTAACTACAGGCTTTTTACTGGCAGCAGACCGCGCGCGAATGCCGCCCTGCTCGGTTTACTGGCTGCTGTGGAGAAAAAAAACCAGCTCATCACGGATACGTCTCTCTGACCCACTTTTTTCTCCCTGGAGGAGTCAGATTAACGCCTAATCTTGCAGAAACTGCGCTGTTGTGCCGGATGCTGCCGCGCAAGCTTCTTCTTTTTCACGTTATTTGATGTCCTTGATGTCAAAACGGGATGAATGGCTATTCTGCCGGACCGTGAATGCGGACGACCTCACAATGAACGCAGTGTTTACGGCTCGGCCCTCCGACGGGGGAGCGGAGCGCGAAGCGGTTTTAGTTCACTTCGTGTTTCAGCGATGTTCAAGTTGCCTTTTTGTTTTTGTGAAATTCACTGTTTTCCGACCCGACAACATGACAAATAAAATACACCTGCTTGTTCTTCTTTTCTTCTCCAGACACCCCGACGAGAATCTCTGAAGAGGGCGACGATGTCTTGGGGGACTACACTGTGGGCGAGCAGGTCTGGGTCAACGGAGTCAAGCTCGGAGTTATCGCCTACCTCGGGGAGACCCAGTTCGCCCCGGGACAGTGGGCCGGCGTGATACTGAATGACCTAGTCGGCAAAAACGACGGGTCAGTGGGCGGCGTGCGCTACTTTGAGTGCCAGCCCCTCCAGGGCATCTTCACGAGACCCTCGAAGCTCAACCGACAGCCGGTCGGAGAGGGAAGCGACACCGACTCGCTCTCCGCGCAGAATCAGACTCAGCACGGCGGCAACGGCGGCAACGTTGGCAACGTTGGCAACGGCGGCAATGGCGGCCATGGCGGCCATGGCGGCAACGGCGTCCCTCCTGGCCAGAGGGTGGTAGTGCCGCTGAGGGAGTGCCTGCTCAACAGCGCGGTGAAGACGGGCTACGAGTCCGGGTCCAACATGTCGGACAGCGGTTCGGTGAAAGGTTCGGTGAAGAAAGATAAGGATCTTCGAGTTGGGGATCGAGTTTTGGTGAGTCGTTTTGCTTTGACAGGGTACCCTCTCATGAGGGGATTTCTAGATTAATTAAATGTTATTATTTATTTAATAATTCGATTTTGTAAATACATTTGATTTATTAAAATATATATATATATCTGGGACATTTAAAATACCTCTGGTCGGATAAGTGAATATCAAAATATTGTACGAATTATTTTATTATAATGATAATATTGTTATATATTGTATTAGAAACAAGGCTGTTTACATGCGGCATTCCAGGAGAAAAGAGATAGTCACACGTTTGGTTGTGCTATGATGGGAATTTATACTTGAATTTAATGCCATAATCCATCCATAATCCATAATTGTCTTCATGGGCTTTTCCTGTGCAGGATTACGGGGGCCAGGGTCGCTGCTTGACCCCGTTTCCAGTCTTCATGCTCAGCTAACAATCACATACTTCCATCATAATTGTAACGGATCCTCGTCTATGATTTGGCGTGAGATTTACTGCTGGTGAAACTTCTTTATTTTCTTTCTTTCGGTGTATAAACATGAACCAAAACTCTTAAATAATCTCCACCTTGTCACCACCTGGAGCGTTAGCCTCATACGGGACCATTAAAACGATTAAAACTTTAAATAAAATGCGCATCCGTCCGTAACATCTTTTGCCGTACCATCAAGTTTGTATTTTCAACATAAAATAAAGGTGTGCTTCCTTTTCAAATTTCAAAATAAAAGTCTGATTTAACTCTAAGAGGAAGTAGATTAAAACGTCTATAAAATTATTAAAACAATACAATATAAAAAGGCATATATCAAAACCAATAAAGCAGATACAAAAGAAGGCAATCAACACAAAACAATAAACCTTTCAAATGGTTATTTACAATAATGTTGTTGACCCGAGAACAACTGGACACACACTGCATCTCTCGTGTATCTTCAGGTTCAGGCTTTAAAATGATGAACTCTTGCTCAGTGTGGCGCTGCTGACCTACCACCTCCCCTCAAAGAGCCCATGTCCTTGAGAAGGACCGGTCCACAGCAAAGACTGGCGGAGTGGGAGAAGTTAACTTCATTATGTCTAAATATTTTAGACCAGGGGTCCCCAAACTTTTTCCTGTGAGGGCCACATAACTTTTCCCTTCTCTGATGGTGGCCGGGGTCAGTGTGTTTTCCAGAAAGCCACACATAACCAAATATTAATAACCCTTTCCGGGATCTTCACAGAAAAAAAAGTCAGGAAATAAATAACACTATTTATGAAATAGATAATAACCAAATACCCCTCTCTGTGTTCTTCACAGAGAAAAGTCTAGGATTTGCCTGGCCAGACTGAAAATAAAAATCATAATGCGTGTCTGGTAATGTTCAGGGGGCCGGGGCAAATGTGGAGACGGGCCGTATCCGGCCCGCGGGCCTTAGTTTGGGGACCACTGGTTTAGACTAACATAGTTCATAGAAGCTGAGTGAGACGAGAGTTCCAATGGAGGACTGCAGCTGCACGGAGCTCTCAGTAAAGATGGATTCACGCTGCGTAATGTGACACATGGTTGATTCCCACAGGAAGCGTCTGCTTTTTCTATCCTCGAATTCAGCATTAATCTAATTTACCTTTTTTGTTTTTTAATCCACTATTTACCAACAAAAAATGTTTTCCCAACAATTCTACAGCACGTCAAAAGAAAATCTTTCATTTTTGTCGTTGACCCCGACGATGACCGCTGCATGGACTTATTGGCCCCGGGTCACATTGCTTCCCATTAACTGATGGGCGCCGGGGGACAGTTACATCAGAGCCTGTGCGAAAGCCTTCCTCCTGGTCAATATCGTAAATCACTCCGGATTACTTTCAGTACTTAAGAGAGGAGCTGACACATTGATCAGTGGAGTCGGCTGTTTCCTAAGCCTCTCCCGTGTAATCTATCTTGCCGCCATGGATGGATCCAGTTGGGTCACGCCCACCAAAAATATTTACACAATTGCGTTACTGATAAGTAATAATCAGCAATGTGAATATAATGAAGTGTAAAAGGCAAATAATAAGTAAAGACAACACTTCTGTCATATTACAATATTCCGATATCCGAAATCTACGACGATATCCAGTCTCATATCACGATATTGATATAATGTTGATATATATTCCCACGCCCGAATGAAGATTTCCTTATTCGACCGTATGAGCACGGCCTCGCTCTTTGATTCCTTCAACCAAATATTAAAAAGCTCGGCGTGGCCATGAGCCAAGTGTTCTTAAAGCTGCATTCTCTTTGACCACCAGGGGGCGACTCCTCTGGTTGTATAGAAGTATATGCTTCATGATTTAAAGCTGCATTCTCTCTCCTGTCCACCAGGGGCGACTCCTCTGGTTGTATAGAAATATATGCTTCATGATTTAACGCTGCATTCTCTCTCCTGACCACCAGGGGGCTCCTCTGGTTGTATAGAAGTCTATATAATGACTCTACTTCTCTCTTGATGTATTCCCTCAGTAAACATGAGTTTATGTCTCAGTCTCTAGTTTCAAGTCTTCTTCTATACAGCATGATGTCATCATTTAGTACATTAAGGTAATTTAGAGTCAAACAGACCGTAAAGCAGGGGACGCTTTAGGGGTGGGGCTACAAGGTGATTGACAGGTGTCTCTACCTTGGTGTCCAAATATGGTCACTTCCTTCCACTGTTTGCAAAAATCCAAGATGGTGACTCAAGACTTCAAAACTGTAGTCCACAAAGCAGCGGGTGGAGGACTACACTTTATCTGTTGCCCTTTCCTTTTGGGGTACACAGGTTTTCAACAAAGTATGACATTGCTGAAACCAGTGTTTTCAGGTCTTTGGTTATTTTGCCTTCGTTAAGAATATCTCGAAGAGCTGTTCAGTAACTATAACAGGACCGAAGCCATCAGAGGATCCAGAGGACTCCTCGTGGGTGTGTCAGGCCGTTGTGAACTAAGCTGCAAAGAAACAGCTGATTTACTGGATGTCAATATTGGATTCACGGGGCTGCTGCATCAATGTGATGAAGTCCTTCATTACTCAGGGAGCTCATCCGCTGCGTTATACGAAAGCAGATCGTTTTGAATTATGTTCCTGCAAATTCAGTACGTACAAACCATCTAAAACGAGACGCTTATTCTGAATGAACTCCGTATTCGTGTCCAAAGAATGCTCCCAAAAGCACAACGATATCGGCATTTCGAGGCGTCTCGATTAAAATGCTACATTTGGAATAAGACCTCATTTGGACAGAATACTTGACCCGTAACAAATTCTCAATAGTCGTGGAACACCCCCGTGTGTAAACACAGCCGAACGCTCTCACGATGCGCTGCTGCAGACGAGTCATCGTGAGCGGAGGTCGAACCTCGCCGCCCGTTTGTGTAAATAGTAGATCGCTTGAAGAGGGGTTTAAAGAAGAAGAAGAAGAAAATAGACTGAACTGTTTCCAGATGCCCTGAGAGTAAAACGCATGATGATGTGTTGCCTTGCCAGGAAGCACCGAGCTGCTACTCCCCGGCCGGCCTTCAGTCTGTACCCGGAGAGTTAAATAAAGGTTCAAATGGCGGTTCTCTTCACACAATATCATCCGGTGCTGATTGAGAAGAGTGTGAAAGCCTCCGGTCGATGAAATCGTACCTGAACACAAATATAGCACGAATATACAACATGCTACGGCCGTAGCAAACACAGGAGCCGGATAAGTGACTCAGCGTTAGCTCCTCAAATTCGATTTCTCGCGGTACGAGGCGCGTCATCGACCATCGCTAAAAGTGCTGAAAATCACTAAAACTGCATCGTCATCCACGGCATACCTTGCACTCGTAGTTTTGGGAAGCCGTTTTTTTTGTCGCGGTTTTTCCAATCAAAGAGAACGAGGAGGTGAATCTTGAGGAGCTACCAGAGACATCCGGGGTTCTTCCTACGCCGTCTCTCTGGGTCGTTACGGCTCTGAGGAATGTATTGATCGAACCACCAGCGCTGATTGGACATCCACGTGAAATAAAAGCTCCACAACGTCCCTTTCAGGGATCACCAACGGCTACCAACACGCCATCGGAATATGAAATATCAACGCCGGGTTTTTCCGTTTAGGGTCGTACGTAATCGTGCGAAAGGTTTGCTCGCCGTTTGGCGTGAACGCGCTCTGACGGTCGGCCCGTTTCGTTTCCTCGTCTGTCGCCAGGTGGGCGGCTCCAAGATGGGAGTCATCCGCTACATGGGGGAGACGGACTTCGCCAAGGGGGAATGGTGTGGGGTCGAGCTGGATGAGCCCCTCGGGAAGAATGATGGCGCTGTGGCTGGTACAAGGTAAACACACACACACACACACACACACATGAATGCATTGTTTTCACCTTGTGAGTCTGTTGGTGAGTCATCATGACCGAATGTGGGCCAGAAACTACAACAGTGGCAGTCAGGAAACTTCACATGGGGGGGGGGGAGAGCTCAAAAGAGGCGAGAGTTACCCCTTAACTATGTTCACAATATCACAGACAGATGATAATCTAAATAAAACAGGATTAAAACACGTTGAAGACCGTCTTGTGACAGGAGCCCGGGAGCCACGAGGCCAAATCAAGGGCCATAAAGTGAGGGGTCCCTCCCCCACTTCACGACCACCATACTTCTTCATCTTTTACATCACGTACATTGTGATAACGGACGAAACGTTGGGAAAAGCCCCTCAATGTTTTTCTAAAAACCTAAAAGTAATGTTACTTTTTTGTCTTTGTCCCTCCGTCAGTCCAAAACTCAATAATATTTGATTTATTCTAATACAAGACAAAAGAAAAACAATGGAAACCAAACATTAAAATGAACACATGAGAAGCTGGAAGCAGCAAATGTTTTCCATTTGACTAAAATAAAATAGAATACCGGTATCAATCATCGGTTTTCTGTTATTGGACCAAATGATTGATCAATAAATCATTTCAGCTCCAGGCTTTGGTTATAACTATTCATGCTGCGGCTAACTATTATCGATTATTAATCATTGTCGTTTTCTTCGTGTACAATATTAGGCCATTAACGCCAGAATATTGGCTATTTTAACTGGTTTCTTGCTCCACCGGTCATGTCGGAATTTGAGTTTGACCATTTTAAAGGTGATTTTAAATAATAATTATTAAATCGATGACGTAGCTGGAGCCGTGAGGCAAAGTATTTCCCGATGACTAAAAGAGATATTTATTCCGAATCCCTCCTCGGAGCATTTTTTTATCTGTTTTGATAAAACGTGATAGAAACTGGCCTCTCTCTCTCCCCGCAGATACTTCCAGTGCCTTCACAAGTTCGGCCTGTTTGCGCCGATCCACAAGGTGATCCGCATCGGCTTCCCCTCCACCAGCCCGGCCAAGGCCAAGAAGAGCAAGCGGATGGCCATGGGCGTCTCCTCCCTGGTCCACAGCCCCAGCAGCTCCTCCATCAGCTCCGTCAGCTCCGTGGCCTCCTCCGTGGGCGGGCGGCCGAGCCGGACCGGACTGGTAAGATGGCGGCGGCGGCGGCGGCGTCTCTGTTTTCGGGGTCACGCGTGACAGTAGTCTTGCAGTTCGATGAATATAAAGCTGCAGCTTCTTCAGAGACTTCAACTTGTGGCCAGGAGGAGGAATCGAACCGACGACTTTTGATTGGTGTCAATCTTCTCATCTGAAGATGAGCGTACCGTTTCCTCTCCAACGCTTTATTTTGAAAGTGCCATTTAAAACCAGTTACCAGGTAAAACACTATAAACATAAACATTTTTTTTTAAAAAAGTGGCTCGAAATTACATTATATATATATATAATTGTAAAAATTATAAAATACATCTTCACATCTAAAGGTAGTTCTTCCATCTAGTGTTGTACACGCACGTTAAAAACAGATACGATTAAGCATATTTTTTGGATCGATACAAAAAATCATCCTGAGACGTCTGGTTCAAATTAACGAGACGGTTTGAGGGCGGATCGGCCTTTGAGAAACCGAGATAGCCGGATGTCAATTTAAGCGTGATAATAGGACATTTTATGGACTTTATTGAGCCACGTACGAGAAAAAGGGCCCTGGTTGTTGTTGTTGTTGTTGTTGTTGTAATTCCTCTGGTTGTCCACCAGGTGGAGAAGTGCAGTCCTCAGGTGACTTCCTTTACTGTTGCTTGAGGGGAGCATTGTTGTAGTACCTCTTTCTCTCCACCAGATAGAGGCATGGAGCACTCTCCGCCTGCCCTCCCCCCGCCCCTGAGGGAGGCGTTCAGGCTCCCGTATCCTGGCTGCTCATATTTCTTCCAGCCTGGGTACATAAAAGGAAGTTTTAGGGGAATTTGCCTCTTTTCAAGATCTCCGATTGGCAGCTGGCAGCGAGTCCTTCGTGCCGTTGAGCAAACCTGGCAGCCGCTCGGTCCCGTCGCTGTTGTTTCTGTCCTCTGCTTATGGCGTGCTCTTTAAACCAGAACAATCCTTCTGCCGAGGCGTTTCCTTTCTTTGTGTCTCTGTGTCTTGACCTTCAGACCTTTGTCATCGAGATACTCCTCCACCGAGCGCACGGCTGTTATCTGAGTGCTCCCGGTGAGAGGCCCCTCCCCTTTGGTCTTCTTCTTCATTTCCTCATTGAATGTGTTGTCACTCTGTAATGATTCCTTCTGGTCACACGACATCTATTGGAGAGGGATCCTCCTCTGTTGCCCTCCTGAAGGTTTCTTCCCTTTTTTTTCCCCTGTGGAAGAGTTTTTTCTGTTTTTTCGGGGGGGAGTTGTCCCTGATCCGATGTGAGGTCAAAGGTCAGGGATGTCGTATGTGTACAGATTATTAAGCCATCCGATACTCACAAGTTTGTAATTCCACCAGTGCTCTTTAATTAATGTTATGACACTGCAGCACAGACACACCCACGAGTGCATCGAGAGCCGGCGCCCCCGCTTGTAATGTGACATCCCAGGTTTTTCGAGTGTAAATCTACTGCTTGGTCAAGTCTGCCTTCTCCCACTCGGTTACAGACCAGCGGCAGGCTTTAAAAGAGAAACTTTTGCCTTTTTATTTATTTAAATAGTCTCTACTGTCCCTTTTTTATTCTTTCTGGTCAAGCCAGAAAACGGTATGCGCTCTGTAGCCCAACTATAGCTTATCGGCCCCCGGAGACCTCCTCGGCTCTTTTTTTCTTCCTATGATTTACAACGTCTCACAGATCAGAGTAACCCCCCCCCCCCCCCCGGCCCACCTCTCCTCGACCTCTGGGGCTTTGCAAACCGGATCCAACAAAGGGACAGCGCGAGGCCGGGGGAAGAGTCTGATTCAGACACGAGTCGTAGGAACTGTGACGAGCCATAATTGCCTCTTGTTTGTCGTGGACGCTCCTCTCTACCCGTCATCAGTGGACGCCCCACAGATGGTGACCTCCGACCCCTCTTTCTTATCCCCTCCCGGCTCGGTATCCTGTTTTCCTAATGCGTACAATGCTCACGTTGTTTCTACTGGGAAAGAACTTTAATGGTCACAAAGTTACTGCCAACCCAACTATATAAGGGTTTATATATATATATATACATTTATTTATATATATATATATATAAATGGATATAATCAATGTACAAAATGCTTTAAGTAAGGGTTGACAGTATATATATATATATATATATATACATTTATATATGTACACACATTTATTTATATATATATATATACACATTTATTTTTATATATATATAAATGGATATAATCAATGTACAAAATGCTGTGGCCTCTGAATTGATCAGGTGATGCATGAATCCTCTCAAAGAGCTCCCTCTAGTGGTTCAAATGAAACGTTGCACCCTTTTAGCTTTATATTCAACACTTGAGCTTTTGATTGGTGATATTTTCTGAAGCATTCAAACACTCCCCGAGCGGATGACCAATGTTTTTTGAAAAGGCTGAAGAAATATTGAATATTCCCGCTAGTGTCCTTGAGCAAGACACTGAACCCCCAGTCGCTCGCCGGGCTCCTCCCTGCAGCCCACTGCTCCTTAATAACTAAAGATGGGTCCAAATGCAGAGAAGAATTTCCCCACGGGGATCAATAAAAGCGTACATTTCTTTTTTGTCTTCTTTTTTTCTTACCGTCCATCTTCCCCACCACCCCCCCTCTTCTCGTTGGGCTCTGGGTCCAGATGGTGGGATCGCTAAGCCTCATCCCCTCATCCCCTGGGGGACTCTTTGGGGCAGGCCGGGGTCAACTGTCGGTGCCGGTGTTGATAATAGGCCTTTATTCTCCCTGCTGGACACTGCGAGTCACAACTCTATTCCCGGGTCCCCGTCCGTCATCGACCCGGGTCCTAGCCGGGTCAGCGAGACCCAGACTTCCTCCCCTCCTCCCACTCGATTTCCTGTTTTCCGCATCTCATCCAACTTTAAATAGCCGACGAATGCATTTCGGAGCCGGTTCCACATCCTTTACGGCTCTTGAGTGGTATTTTGATTGCGTTACAGGAGTCAGGACACGGTTTAGATCATTACTCAAAGTTAGAGGTGAGATATAAAACTACGCATACAGATATATTCTGTGGATACACCGATTGCTGCTTAAGTTTAAAAAAATGTCCTTCCACAGAACCCACCCAGGGCGGTTCTACCTTTTTTTTTTTGAATAACATTAGAACCAACTCTGCCACAGATAAATGGCCTGACTGTATTTCTTTACTCTATGGAAAATGATTTCTGCCTGCTTTATTTGTAGTTTTGTTCCTATGGTATTGTTTCTGTTTCTTGATTTGTTTATGTGTTTTTTTGGGTTTTTTAACTTATCTTTATACATAGAATCAGAAAAATTTAAATATGTGTATGTGAGATTCTGAACTCTAATAAAATATGAATTAAAAAATAAAAAATAAAAAAATATTTAAATTAAATTAAAAAAGAATAACATTAGATTTCTTCCCCCCCCTCCCCTCTAATCGTTCTCGTCCTCCCTCTCGCCTCTCTAGCTGACCGAGACGTCGTCCCGCTACGCGCGCAAGATCTCGGGCACCACCGCGCTCCAGGAGGCCCTGAAGGAGAAGCAGCAGCACATCGAGCAGCTGCTGGCCGAGAGGGACATGGAGCGGGCCGAGATGGCCAAGGCCACCAGCCACATCTGTGAGGTGGAGAAGGACCTGAGCGTCCTCAAGGTGCAGCACGTGCAGGTAGGACACCGGGTGCCGTCCGCCGTGGCTTTCGCCCGACCCAACGCGGACGGAGCTTTGAACGTCTTCCTGCCGCCCGCAGCACATATCGGAGAACGAGAGCAGCCTGCAGCAAGTCAGAGTCATGCTGGCCAGCACGCAGAAGGACAAACTGGAACTGGCCAATCAGCTGGAGGAAGAGAAGAGGTAGAGACGGAGCTGGGACCTCCATCTGTAGACTCTCACATCATTGTGAATTCAGTTCTGCTGAGAACCCGTTTACACTCCAAGGGTTTCATCTAGATCTCATAGAGGGGGTTCTACCTAGAATAACTTTATATCATAAGGGTTTCATCTAGATCTCATAGAGGGGGTTCTACCTAGAATAACTTTATATCATAAGGGTTTCATCTAGATCTCATAGAGAGGGGGTTCTACCTAGAATATCTTTATATTAAGGGTTTCATCTAGATCTCATAGAGAGGGTTCTACCTAGAATAACTTTATATCATAAGGGTTTCATCTAGATCTCATAGAGAGGGGGTCTACCTAGAATAACTTTATATCATAAGGGTTTCATCTAGATCTCATAGAGGGGGTTCTACCTAGAATAACTTTATATCATAAGGGTTTCATCTAGATCTCATAGAGGGGGTTCTACCTAGAATAACTTTATATCATAAGGGTTTCATCTAGATCTCATAGAGAGGGGGTTCTACCTAGAATAACTTTATATATTAAGGGTTTCATCTGGATCTCATAGAGGGGGTTCTATGAAGAATATCTTTATATTAAGGGTTCCATCTAGATCCCATCAGGGGGTTCTATGAAGAATAACTTTATATATTAAGGGTTTCATCTAGATCTCATAGAGAGGGGGGGTCTACCAAGAATAACTTTATATATTAAGGGTTTCGTTTAAATCTCATGCTAGAGGTTCTATCAAGAACAACATTATATCGTACGGGTTTCATCTCAAACTCCCCCAATGGCTACCGAGGTTACCGAGGTTTCAACCTGGTTATGCATCGTCACAACTGAACATCGTTGTTGTCACTTGAAAACAAAATGTCTCCAGGATGTATCGAAGAATGAATAGTTCAAAATGTTTTTCGGTCGGCCGACTAGTCAAATTCGGTAAAACCTCGTTCTTTACGTCGAGCCGTCGTTTGTCGCCTTCAGACGACTTTAGACGCCGTCGGACGCCAGATCTACGAAGACGCTCTCACGTCTTTTTCTTCTCCTTTTTCTTCCTTCAGGAAAGTGGAGGACCTCCAGTTCAGAGTGGAGGAGGAATGCATCACCAAAGGAGACCTGGAGGTATTTATCCACATAACTAACACCTACGAGCTGTTTCAATATTACAATAACTGTACCTGCACGTGGGGAGAATCCAGTGTAGCCATGAACATCACGAACCCTGAGGCGGCTGAGAAGACCGACACGTCCTTCTGGACATCTGATTGACAGCTTCTGTCGGCTGTTTCATGCAGCTGCAGCGTAATTTAGGGTTAAAGGTCATGCAATGAAGACTTACGCCTCATTTTGAAGCCATTAGAAATCCATTAGCGGCGGGACCCCACCTGTCCTCCTCCTGTACGCCCCCGGGTGGAAGGTAAATCCAATTCTTTCTCTTTTCTGTTTTGCTTTTGGCTCTCCCTGCATTTATACGCCCTGAAACCGATGGATGACGGCACAGTCTGTACGTGTTTTTTAGACTAAAGTAATGCAGTAAAACGGACTAAAAGTCACTTTTACACAAGGAAGTGTGTCAAACACAGAAGTCTGGACTGTTAATGGATAAGACTGCTGATATTTTAATATTCCATTTCTGTCACGCGAGAAGACAAAAAACTCTAGCGCGATAATAATTTATGTAATAAGCAGGTATTTTCATTTTAAAGCCGATATCAGGCGATACACAGGGCGTGAGATCCAGGCGTCACTGCGTTAGCGACGGAGATTTAATGTAAAAAATAAACAACTTAAATATTCAGCACATCATTAAACCAGTTATTTATATATATATATATATATATATATATATATATATATAGACCGTAATACCTTGAATATGAGCGCACAGTGAATTCAGTTGAAAATGAGAAAGAAAATGAGCTTCACCTCACAGCCTAAATCTCTCCGGGTCACATGACCGTTGTTCTGATCTCCATCACTCCCCTCGGACCTGTACGGCTCTCTTTTTCTTTTCTTGTTTTTCCTTCTTCTTCTTCTCCATCCTTCCTTTCCGCCAGTCTCTCGTTCCTCCCTGTCTTTCTCTTTGTCTCTCTCTAGACTCAGAGGAAGTCGGAACGCGCCCACATTCGTCAGCTCGAGCAGCAACTGCTCCTCGAAAAGTCGAGAGCAGAGACGCTGCACAGAGACTTAGAGAAGAGGAGGGTAAAGCTCCGCCCGTGGCCCCTGTGTGGCCCCTGTGTGCAACTGTGTGCTTCCATGTTGACGGCGACATAAAGTGTGCACATTTATTTCAAATCAAACTCGAGATGTGTGATCGATCCTTAAAGATCGATACGCGTACAACCCCGCAATCTCAGTTTAAAAGAGCACCACAGGCATTTTTAATCCAAGGTTTTCTTGGGATTTGTTTGAATAAGAAAACAAATGATATTATTTGCCGCCGTATCTTTTGAAGTACATGTCACAGAAGTGTCGGTGTGCAAAGTGTTTTTGGGGTGTTTTCCTAAACAATAAGGGCACTAGGACCTCCGCCAAGGCCGTTTCCATTCGTGAAAAGATAAAGAGCGATTCGGATCCACTCCGAGTTTCATGAGCATCGGGCCGGCGGTCTCACCGGAATACGGACGACAAACAAACGACACCGTGACCTTGGCGGAGGTCATCGGTGGCGGAGGTCATCGATAGCCAGCCAGACCAAAAAAAGAAAAAGTGAATATTGTGTAAAATCCCCATAAACAAATATGCAGACCGCCTTCATCCTGCATTCCTTCATCATGACGTCTTCCTCGCTTCCCCCTCATACAGCTGCTTCTCGTGTCGTCCGCTGCTCATCTTCCTTTACATTGTGATATATCTCCTTTTTTTATTTTACATTTTTAAGTTTGGCCTTTTGGATCAGCCGCCAGCTGCATTAAAAGAATAAAATAAAAGCAACGTTTCAGCGGATGAATGTCCCCGAGCTCCCCGCTCACGGCTCCAGTCATTGCGCTGTTAGCGCCACGTGAAAGAATATTCGGTAAACAGTTTTTGGGATTCATCGGCGATTCTCAGACGAAAAACCCGGCGGCGCAGATCAAACCGTAGGACTTTTTTTTGTCCTTTCCCTCGACTTCCAAAGACGGAGAAACCCTCTGAAACGCCGGATGATTCTGATTGTGATTCTCGTTTGTTGATGCCGTGAGGTGTGCTTCCGCCAACAGGGAGCGCGGGCTCGCGGTGCGGCATCCTCCAGGTCGGGTAAGAGAACCAAGGTGAAGAGAAAACCAACGATTTCAACATCTGCAATCTTTTTCTTCTGGCTTTGACGCGCCCGCCGAGCTCAGGCTCGATTCTTCCACTTCGACGTCGACTCCAGACGCCGTCGAGGACGTCCATCTTGCGTAGACTCTTTTGACCCCGCCCCCTTTTCTCCTGTGTGTGTGTGTGTGTCTGCGCCCGTGATCTGAATCTTCTTTGAATCCACTGGTAACTCTGAGGCCTGGTGGGCGACATGCGTGCCGTGTGCAGCAGCTCCTCCTCCACGGCTGTGCGTCTCGGTCTGGAGGTCTCTCTGCTCGTTTTGACATTTATCTGCTTGGCTGCTTCGAGACGACCAGAGAATGGCTGTGCTCTCCTCTCATCTTCCACTTGCTACACATGTCTGGACAGTGACACGTTGGCCCGCTTGGCTCCTTTGAATGCCTCTGGATGAAAAAGTTACAATGAGCTTTAAATATGATGACAGCAGCAGCATAAAAATGAGGATATTATTTATTTTTTTACCCAAAGGGATGCCAGTCAAACAATAAGCAACGACAGGTTTGACTTGTGAGAAATGAAGAGATGCTAGTGGGCAACAACAAGATATGAAATGACTAATTCAGAGGATTTATATTAGTATTAATAATTGTAATACATTATTAACAATACATTAATAATAATAATATATTATTATTATAGTATTATGAATACTATAATAATAATATATTATTATGAATACTATAATAATATATTATTATGAACAATCCGAAAAAATTATTGATGATAATATAATTATAATAATTGATTATATTAATAATAATATAATATATTTGTATTATTAATAATAATAATATAGTATTATATTTGTATTAATACTAATAATATAAATATATTAAAATATTATTATGAATAGTAATCATTTATTATTATTAATACAAGCACAATAATAATATAATAATAGATTATATTAATAATTTTATAATAATAGATTTGTCTTATTAATAATAATAATAATAGGTTTGTTTACCTTTCAAGAGCAGACATCACAAAGTGATTTACAGCTAAAGACAAAATATCCAAATATTAAGCTAACAGCAGAAATAGAATACATTGAAAATCAGTTCCAAACAAATAGAATAAAAAATGTCCACATTATGTAAATACAGTTAGCTATTATGTAAACTTCCTCTAGATGATTACTTACTTCAAGCCCATTAATCACATGTTTAAATATGCAAATGAGGCATGATGTAAAGATAATATTTGGTGAATTGGATGCAAACAGACAAAGTAGTGAATTAAATATTCCCATTAGTCGGAAAGAAGACACGTCAATAGCACAAAATCTCATTATTGATGAACAACAACCACTCACTCCAACACGAGGATGTAAAACACAGACGACCACTAGGGCGTAACATGTAATCTAGTATCTTTGGAGTGCAGCCGGGAGCCCCAATGGTCCAGTGTGTCACTGCCCACTGAGTGTCCTCTTTCCACTGGAATGCTCTTGTCCGTCTCCAGACCGTACAAAGACCTTCAGGGGCTTCCCTCCTCCTCCTGAAGGCCTGATTCCTGCTCTTTCAAGTCAGTTTTCAAGAAAGGAAAAAGGCTGACACGCGTTTTCCTCTGTTCCCGCCAGCAAACCACGGTTGAGGAGCAGAGTCACATCATCCAGCTGGAGGAGGAGCTCAGCCTCCGGAGAGCCGAGATGGAGAACCTGCAGGCCAAACTCAGGGGGTCCGACGCCAGCTCGCAGGGCGGCGGCGGCGATGGCGACGCCGCCCAGCCGGGGTCCGACGGCGGCGACGCCCAGCCGGAGACGCTGGTGCTGCGCGCTCAGCTGCTGTCGGCGGGCCGCGAGCGCCACAAGGAGAGCAGCGAGCTCAAGGAGAAGCACGAGGAGGCGCTGGCGGCGAGCCGCGAGGAGATCCACTCGCTGAAGACCGAGGTGGAGAGGAGGAGCCAGGAGGTCGGCGAGATGAAGCAGAAGGTCCAACAGGCCAACAGGGAAAACGTGGAGATGATGGACACCTGGAAGGTACGTGAGATATCTCACATACATAGAGAAATAACAAACACTACCGGGCACAAGTTTGGAGTCACTTTAAAAAGAAAAAAACTTCGAAATGTCCTTATTGTCAAAGTAAAAGCACTGTTTAATTCAATGAAGATAACATTAAATGAATCATTAATACACTCTCTACATAGTTAATGTGTAAATGACTATTCTCTGGTGTTTAATGAAGTCTCTACAGAGGTGTGTAGAGGCCCATCTCCAGTGTTCTAGTGGTACGTTGTGTTATCGCCTTAGAAGACTAGCGGAGGGGTAGAAAACCCTTTTTATGTGAGCGCAGCTGAAAACAGTTATGCTGTTGAGAGAAGCTATAAAACTGGCCTTCCTTTGAGCCACAAGAAGAACAACATTAATATTTACAATAAAAAACATCATTTCTAAACTTGTCAATATCTTGACTTTATTTTATATTCATTTTGCAATTAATTTGATCAATAAAAGTCTGAGTTTTCACGGAAAACACAAAATTGTCTGGGTGACCCCAAACTTCTGAACGCTCGTTTCCATTCTTCCCGCTCCCAGGTTAAATTCGACTCGCTGACGCTGGACCACCAGCGCTCGCTGGGGGAACTGAAGGCCTCGCTGAGCGGCGACCGCCCCGCCCCGGCGGGCTCGGAGCAGGACGCCCAGGAGCTGAGGGTGGCGCTGGAGAGCCTGAAGACGGAGCACCTGCTGGGGGTGGAGAACCTCAAGGCCCGGCACAAGATCGAAGCCGCCATTCTCACCAAGGAGCGGGAAGACTTCTGCACGCGCCTGCGGGAGGCCACCGAGCAGCTGGCCGAGGGCGGCGGCGGCGGCGGCAAGCGGCTCCCGGAGGAGGCGGCCGCCGGCGAGCTGCAGGAGGCGGAGCGGAGGCTGGCGGAGGTGGAGAAGCTCCGGGCGGAGCGGGACAGGAGCGCGGAGCGGCTGAGGGAGCGGCTGCAGCTGGCGGAGGAGACGCTGGCGGAGCATCGGGCTCTGCGGGAGGCGCAGGCGCGGAGCCACGAGGAGACCCAGAGGACGCTGGAGGAGAAGCTGAGGGCGACGGAGAACCGGCTGCAGGCCGCGCAGGCGGAGCGCTACACTTCCCATGATGCACCTGTGCGTGAACGAACGTCCAGAGCCAAACGCGCAGGCGCGCGCCGTCGCTTTTGAGCGGAACTCTCTAAACGCTGTTTCCTTTTTTCAGGTGAAAGACGACAACGACGTTTCAGAGGAGAAGATGAAGCTGAAGCAGAATATCGAAGGTTTCGACGAATAAATAATAAATAAATAATGTTAATGTTTTAATAGCTGTGATCGCCATGAAATCTGTCCGCCAATTATTATTATAATGGCGTCGTTGAGTCTGTACGATGCCCTTCTTGATGATTACTTACATTAAGATCATTAATGGCATGTTTTTAAATATGCAAATGAGGCATTATCTTGGAGGCAAACAGACAGAGGAGTGAAATAAATATTTGCATTAGTCTGAAAGAAGTCGTGTTGTGGAAGCAGGAGTGTATTTTTTGTGTATTTTATTTTATTCAGTCAATCAAATCAAATACAATACAATATTATTCTATAAAATATATAAAAGAGAAAGACTGAAAAGGTATAGGTAGAAGCAAAAAATGCTTATAATTTCCTATCCTAAATTCAAATCAAATAAATCAGAAAATGTATATAAAATAAAGAAAAAAATAACAAATAAAGAAAGAAATAACAAAGTGTGGGGGAAGTCAATCCTGCATCTTCAACACTGAATTTTCCTTTTTGTTTTCTTTCTCCAGAAACGATGGAGACGTTCCAGAGAAGGGAGAAGGAGGTCTCCGCCCTCACGTCCCAGGTTGAAGCTCTCAAGAGTCAGACGGGAGGTAAATGTCATGTGACTCTTTGATTACGCGCCTCTGGTGTTTCGGTTTAACTGGCGGCCGTGTTATCTGGTGACTCGTCGTGGGAAGCCCTCGGAAAAAGAAAAAAAAAGCCTTCAATCGGTTACAAACGCAGAGTTTATTATCCACGTCACCAGTTGGCACGGCCGCGAGTTAAACTGAAACACATCATCGCTCTGAGAGCCGGGTCCACTGGCCACTGAATCTGTGCAATATAACATAACCGTCCCCTTTCCTCTCTTTCTTTTTACAAGCTAGGAGCAGCACTCAGCTCCAGCCTTTCTATTTTATTTATTTATGTATTTATTAACCTATGCCCTCTTATTTTCTATGTTGATAACCTGTTTTTTTTAAACTGTATCTAATACTGTATATTCTGCCACCTTATGTACAGTGTGTTTTTATATTTGTTCTTATTATTATCGCGTGTTTGTACCTCTGTTGACTCGGAGAGCCCTGCAAAACAATTCCTGCAGCCCGTCATTGTTTGTTTTGATCTCGCCAATTCCATTTTTGTTTTGTTTTTGGAGAAGATCTGACATATGACTTAATACATAAACTGGTTACCGGCGTCACATTTACATAATTAAGCTTCCTCAGTGGCGTTGTCGCTCCCGCTGTGGCCTCAGTGAGTTCACCGTGTTCATCTTCACACAGACATGAGAAACAAGAGAGTGAACAATTCAACGAGGGGAAAAAGAACAAAACTATATGAGGCAAGAAAGAGAAGAATAGTTTAATTATTATATCAGTCAACGTTGGCTTCCGTAGTTTAGTAACAGCACTTCTTTAGTTATTTTAACCCAAAAGTCACATAACCTCCTTTCTCTAATCTATGTCTTCCACTAGTTTAAGTATATTTATATTTATATATATATATATTAATATTAATATACATCTAAAATATTCATATATAATTTAATATATAACTATTAATGTTAATATATATTAATATGTATATATTTATACATGTATTACTATATATAAATATTTATAAATAAATATTAATATGTATTTATATATATTTATATGTATTGATATATATATATTAATGAATGTAACTATTAATATGAAAATGTATTAATATATATATACAATATTAATATATATAACTAGTAATATATATGTATAAATATTTATGTAAATATATATTTTTATATATGTACAAATCATGTGAAAGATTTAAAATGTGTTCAGAACTAATGGAGGGTTGTTAAGTTTGCTCCGTTTTTTTAATGAACAAATCAATACTTCATATATAATGATCATATAAGCATATAATATATATATATATATACATCAGCTGTTTATATACTAGTTATGAATCAAAGGAGTTACAGTTGTTTTACAAACACAAATGCAAACAAATACATAAATCAGCGTTCTACATTATTATTATGTGTTATTGAGACGTTACGAGTCGACTCTCACCGTGACGACCGAATAAAGTGGAACTTCTTCTTCCTCCTCCGCCAGCGCTGGAGGCCAAAGTTCGCTCGGGGGAAAAGAAAGCCGTGGCGCTGGCCAGGGAGAAGGTACGCTTGGAGGCCGAGCTGGAGTCCATGACCAAGAAGTCCCATGATGCATCTGGGCAGCTGGTCAATATCAGCCTGGAGCTGCTGAAGAAAGAGAGGTATGGAGACTATTATTATTGATTTCACAATCCATCTCCGCGCTCACCGGGAACGCGGAGTGACAAATTGTATCTCCGCCAGAAGCGCGGCACATGATCGATGTGCTAAGGGACGGACACTCGGAGGCCGCGGGCGACGTATCGATTCGATTCCACGTGTTGTCAACTTAACAATAGTATTATTATTTCATTTCGCAATGTTCCATCTGGAACATTGGTCTTTGTTGCATTAAAAAAGCTGAACTTAAACCCAGTCGTATTTATCGATTTTTAGTTCAGATTTTCATAGAATAATGAAACGTATCGCCGCTGCAAAGGATTCTGGGTCGATGGCAGCCATTGGTCGTCCATTTAAAGCACAATTACCATAGTATCACCTGTATTATTTTCAGTGTACACAGATGCATTCTGATTTTAGCTCATAAATGTGATAATAAGTATATATGCAGACATATATATATTTATATATATATATAATGTGTGTATATATATGTTTGTATATATATATGTATATATGTATGTATATACATATAGCTTTTTTTTGTAAATCATTTATAGCCTGATTTAAAAAAAAGATGTTATCATCTAAGAAATGTTATTATTTAAAATATTTTATTTTTAAAAACCTTATAATTTAAAACCCTTATTATTTAAAACATTTTATTATCTAAATTGTTTTATTATTTAAAACATTATTATTTAAAAACCTATTTAAAAACTAAATTAAATTAAATAATTTTAATGCATATGTTTCATATGTAATTTATATTATTGGGGTGAAACCTAAGATGTTTTTCCGTACACACGTTACCGCAAGAAAAAAAAGTATAATAAAAGGTATTATTGAAGAGAACTACAAAGTTATTAACGCTATAATCGTATTCATAAAGATGCGATGAGCTGAATCGCTTCACAGCCAGAACCTCGTTATGAATATTCTGCTCACACTTCCACCTGTTATGACTTTAATATTTAATATCACCTGTAGGGGTTTAGCAGACCTCAACAGCCCTGTGGTATTAGACTACAATTAGTACTTCTTAAATACACTGTGGAGTGTTATGTAAGTCTTAATGATCCATTAAAAAAATATATCAAGATAAGATCTGATAACTGAGAATTAGAAATATGGATACAAAATATAGTGTCAATGGAGATTATATTTGTATAACTTGAACTCACTGAGAATTGAGAAATACTAAAAACGTTGTGTTTATTTGTGCGAGTTTAGCAAGATATAAATGTTTTTGTCTTTTTTTGTTTACATTATTGATATTAGTTTATATAACCTTTTAAATACAATCACTGTGTAAACTTTTCCACACTTTAATCTGCTTTCATTATCCATAATTTGCCATGAGGCTCTTTTATAAGCACCCAGCGGACTGGAGGAGATCTGGGAACTAGCAGCCCTCTGGACTGAATCCAGAATTTATGTTATTCCTATAGAATATTATGTAAGAAATACATTTTATTTATTACTTATTTTCTGCTAAATCTGCATTTAAAAAGTCAAAACAACCAAAGAGCTAGAATCTGTTAAAAAAGACACGTAGTATAAATGATTATAAAATTATTTAAAAACTAACAGAATATGCATTTAAAGAGCCTAAACAAATCAGGAAAACTCCTCAATAGTGACGGAAAAGGATCTCAAAATGAATCTAAAATACTCATTTTACACAAACATCCTCTATTTCACTATTTGTAAAGTCACTGAGTTCTTATGTACAGTTGTTGTTATGTCGTCTGTTCAGTCGGGACACGTCACGTCATCATGGCGTCTTGCCTCTTGCTCGTACATGTCTGCAGCCCCAGAGCATTGTGGGTATCAGTGCCGCTGCTCGCCATTTTGGTGTCCTAAGCATAACTCCCCCCCCCGCCCAAGAAAAAAACTGTTGTTTCTGCCTGTTTAACATTTTATTAAATCGAAAAAGGAAAATCCTGACACAGAACAGCCAAAACATACATACTCACAAGTATTGGGATGTGCAAAATCTTCATAGAAATGAAATAGTCATCCATAAATACAAACTTACAAGCAGAAGTATACAAGTAAAAAGTATACAAGTAAACAGAATCGTATCAAAATAAACCAGACATGTAAACCATCGTAACTTGTTTAGAGCAATTAAACCTCTCTCTTGTTCTGCCTGTTTTGTGACATACATGCCTAAAAGGTGCCTAATATTTCTGTACTGAAATAATATCGGCATTGTAATTATTATAACTGATGATTTATTAGAAGTCCACATGCATTCAGGCAACTCTACCGTTTCTACATTACTGGCCCTCTTACACGATGCACTTCTTACATTATTGAGGGTTCTGCTAAAAACCAGTGCTTCTGGCTACAGCAGAATGTTTTTCTTTGTGCGTCACCACCGCTGCGGCAATTATGTTGTACGCGATAAAATTATATAGCATCGCTTGACATGTTCAGTGCGTGCGGCCCCTTTGAGTTAGTGCCCGCGATACTGGATGGTGGTGTTATTAGCGCCGCTGCTATTTCAGTCTGTGAAAACAAACCAGTACATCGCCTCAGGACAGTCCACTTTCAACACATCGCTATCTTTGGAAGCTAATTCACGGAAGCCAATTACTAGCAAAAAGGAAACAATAATTTGGTCCAATATAATGAAACAAAAAAAATCAATAGTAGGTGATGTGAGGAGGTTTGGTGATGGCCTGAGGTCCTGGAGGAAACCCATTATCAGTAACTTTAGAGCCTCCGTCTGTGTGTTCTTCGCGTATCTCAAGAGCCGTTCATCCGATCTACTTCACACTCGCCGGGTGCTTTGCTGGCGTCTCCACGGAGTGCCGTGTCGAAGTTGGTGCCGTTTGGATACACGGGTCATTCGATCTGCATCAATTTGTAACACATTTGCGGACAGCGCTCGGTGCAGGGGTTGGGGGGGGGGAGGGGGGCGGAGCTTCAAGACCCTGCTCGACTTTGCAGTTCACTTCGGCCGCGGGAAATGCTGACGTCCCAAATCTTATTCAGCAATCTGCCCGCTCCGAAGGGGTTCGACTAAGCCACGCCCCCCATCTGACAACGCAGTCGGCAGCGATACCACCAAGCGCCGAGCAATGGGGTCGTTCGGAGAAGACGCCGCGTTAAAATAACCGTTCACCGGTGACGTCACCGCATGGAACGTTTAACAATTTCCGCACACAGAGAAAAATTAAGCCTCGGGGTGGTGGAGGAGGTGGAGGAGGATTCTTGATGCTCTCACAAATGTTGCCGACCCCGTTGGGTCACGCGGCGCCCGGATCAAAGCAATGTGGTTCTCTGATATTAGCATGTTGGCAAACAGCCCACGCTGCACAGTGACTACGAGGATACGGGCATCCGTCCACCAGCCAGGCTGACACGTACAGAGATGAGGCCGCCTACACAATCCCCACCGGCCAGGCCGGCTGATATGTTATTCACACCATGGCTGTTAAAATGATAACGACCTTTGTGCGAGGTCTGAGCAGATGCACGACCCGAATAATCTAGATTGCACCGCGTGTTGAACATTATTGCCCACCGCGGTGGTCAAGTTCACGGCGAAAAGAGGGGGAAAAAAGTATTACATTCCTCTGAGTAATAACGAATGCGACGGTTTGACGAGTTCTTCCGTTGCGTGTTGTCCTTCCAGGAGTCTGAACGAACTGAGGGTGTTACTACTGGAGTCACATCGCTACTCCCGGGACATGGAGAAAGACCTGAACCGGGAAGTGCACAAGGCCGAGTGGAAGGTGAAGGAGCAGAAGCTTCAGGACGACATCAAGACCCTGCGAGAAAAACTGCTCCTACTGGTGAGGAGGAACCACCTCTGGGGAGAACCCAGCCCCACGCGTCATGTTCTGCTTGAGCAGTTGCTCTTCTAGAGATGTTGTTGCGGCCGCTTATTCTCCTGCGAGTGTAATTTAACACGCACAAAAAGTAATTTATTTGAGTACGGGTCAAGCTCTACGAAAGAAAAGCCATCGCCTACATTTCCCATAATCCAACTCGATCTTGCATCTTTCTTTATTTTATTTTATTTTCAAACCTACCCTGCCTGGTCTATAAACACTCCACACCTGTAATTAAAAACATTTAGAAACTCTGACATCATCGGGTCGATTATCTGAGGTTGAGAAAGCTCATCCTCGGCCTCAGACGACAGTGTATAAATAATAATAATAATAATATATAGTAATATATATGTATAACGTATAATCATCAACTGAGACGATCCTAAAGACATTCAGTATGGTTAAATATGGAAATGTGATCTTTTTATGATATGAAAAGTGTATAATAACCTCCAGATTTTCCGTACACATGGCGGCGTAACGGCGGGCGTTAGCTGATATCTTCCCCGCCGTTTGTGTTTTAAGGTCAGGAGCACTCTAAAAGTAATTTGAGTTCGGGTCAAGCTCTACGAAAGAAAAGCCATCGCCTACATTTCCCATAATCCAACTCGATCTGTTTTAGGGTCGGGAGCACTCGTCCCCTGACCACCGGCGGTACTCCATGCTGGATCCCTGCGTCCTGGACTCGGAGGTGAGCCGCCTCCGCCAGCGGCTGCTCAGCACGGAGGACGCCCTGAGGAACGCCATGGAGCACAACCAGCAGGTGGACCAGCTGGTCCTGGCCATGCGCAGGCATCCAGATAAAAGCCCGGTAAAAACGTCATTTTGTGGCGGGAAAAAAAAAAAAAATCCTTTATTTTCACTTCCAACACAGTCAGACAATACGCTGACGATGCGCCCGCCGCTGTGCCTTTCAGATTCACGCTGCAAATTCAGCCAATGGGATTCATCATCAGGAGTCGGGAAGCGCTCGAGATGTTGGTATTCTGTCTTCATTTGTATAACCAATTTTGGACGTGGCGATATTGTTCATGCTTTTTCAGTGCTGAGACATTTTTTTGTGTGTTTCTTCTTAGTAACAACGCTGATATGCGGAGGTACGTCCTAAAGAAAAGCTCGTCCGACGTCTTCTCCTGATCCCGCGACGGACGCCTGAGGAAGATTTCAGTTTGCAGTTTAATACCAAAACAACGCATCTCTTGTCTCGAGTGAATTCACGTGTCGTTGCAGAAAGCACCCATTAGCCAATCACGAAGGCCTTCTTAAAGTACGATATAAAATACACGGGGAACGGGACATGGACGTGAAGAGACATTATAGGTACAACTCCTGAGACTTTTGATGCTTTACCGTAGTTTCAAATTTCAATCCGCAAGTTGCCGGGAACTCTGTGACAATTCTTAATTTTGAATCGGGAAGAAAACGTCTGATGGACAGCGAGGTGAAGAACTGAAGACGCCGGGTATCCGTCGCTTTGTTTGTTTTATTTATTACTTTTACTTTGCTCCTGAGCTTTGTTATTATCCTCTCGGCCGGTGATACTCAGAGCGACTCTTCAAGGAAAACTTCAACTCTTATTTTGAAGGGAGTTTGGCCCGTTTGTCACTTTACTTCATACCTGATGAGAGGAATCGGTCCGTTCGCGCTCCTGCTTTCGTGTACAATATGATGAGTAATTGTGGGTTTATGGAAGTATTAAAAAGGCCCTTTAAAGTGATTCTGACTAATACAATCTGTCTTTTGATCACACAACTCATACACAGAAGCCTTGCAAAGTATCCGAAAAGAAAACTGAGGAAAAAAGAAGATTTCATCCTTAATTTGTGTAATAATGGTGATTATTTTTTTTAAGCAATTGAAGTGAGCAAAACACTGCACCGTCGAGAGCAAGTCGCCGTATTCTGAAAGTATCTTGAATTAATGTGTTTTTTACTCCAGGTCAAGATTTTTTTTCTTTTTTTTAAAGGTTCAGTGTGTCACATTTAGAGCGATCCATTTAAATAAAGGGAACATCATCTTTGTTTTCTTTCACGTACAATCGCCTGAAAATATGAATCGTTGCTTTTTTTCGTTAGCTTACGATGTCACGAAGAAGAGAAGATTCAGTTGGTTGCCATCTGAACCCTCGCCGCGAGATGGCGCCAAATCCTACAGAGTGGAACCTTTAACGTTAGCTAATAAACAAACATAGCGTCTTGATTAGCGAGAGGTCTGGCGATGTGATTCTAATAACAAAAACATTAGAATACATATAAAACATTTTAACTCTAATTTTAGTTAAACTGAGTGGTATAAAGAACACACCACATGCATAACAAAAAAAAAGAGATTTTTAATCTCAATGGGACTCACCTTGTTGAATAAAGGTCTAGAACACCCGATATCATGGCACTACTTTTTGTGCCATCTGAGCCACCGTACGCACCTAAACGAGAGCTGTAAACTATCAGTGTATTTTTTAAAGATCAATACAGTCGCAGAAAGATGAAGCAAAGCAGAGTTTTATTTCCTCGGGCACCCATTTGGTGCATTATTGCTGATATGAGACAAAGCAAACATTACAGGAAAGTCTTATCCGGTTTCTTTTCGGCTCGGTAGAATAATTGCTTTACCCTTTGGTTCACTTAATTATTACATACTCTTAAGCATCGGTACTGTTGCTACGGTTACCTGCGGTGTAACATACAGTTGGCTGAACTGTCACGGGATCCAATTTAGAAGCGGTGATTAAACTGTTGACTTGAACTATATTTCCCAATTATTTTCTGTGCCAACGACAACACGGCTCGGCCCAACCGTTTCTTCTTAACGGCGCAACAAGGCGTAACATCTATCGGGAGAAATTAATTATCATAAAAGAGTGTTTTCTTTAGCCGACAATCACCGGGAGATAAGAATCGTTGTGTTCTCGCTACATTTTAGAAAAAGCAGACTATATATTAATACAGGTTTGGGCACACGGGAGAAGTTTCGGTTCGTTACCTCGCCAACAGATGGCGCCAAATATCGTACACGCTGCAGCTTTAATGATGCCACAAGTTCTTTATGCAGCGCCATCAACTGCTTATTATTATTTGTTTTAAATCCTCCAGGTGTTCAACCGCCAATCTCCTCTTCGGGTATCGGGTACGTGGCTATTGGGCAAACTTCCGAATGAAAAGTAGTCTTTTCAAAGTTCTTTTATTCTACGTTTATAGAATGATTATAGTGAATTATTACATATTTTTGTTTACCGTTACACCTCTTATCAGTATTTATCTGCTGTTTTATTTGCCATATAGGCTTCTTCGTATCAGCCCAGACTCTGTCCACACACTGGTATTAATTCGTGGTGTAACAAAGCGTACACATTTGATGCTAGGTATAAATGTACCCAGATTACTTTGGGTACATTTGGAAAATTTTGAATTTATCCCTACACGTCTGGATAGAATTTACAAAGAAAGACTTCCACGTATTGTTTTTTTTCATCCATAACTAATAGGAGATCCGACGGAGGTGAGACTTGTGTGTCTCTTGTGCTAAACATGTAGGTCAGCTCATATAAAAAGAAAAAAGAACATAATTTTTTCCGTTGGATATTGTACACGGCCTTTTCGCCTTGAATGGTTTGTTTACCCTTGAGGTTATTGCTGAGTCATTAAATATTAACAGTGTGGAAAAAGAACCGGTGGTGTTTTATTTCACACTCTTTCACACTGTCACTTCTGTATTTTATTAAAAAAATTCAAAGGACGCTGCATAGGAGATACGTATATATGTCTGGAGCCAGATTTCATGAGAGGTCGGTGGTTTGGGGGAACTATCTGCCAGTAACCATAACCGTTTAACCAATGCACAGCCACAAACACAAAATAAAACAAATCTTGTTGTAAATCTCTCATCTTCTGCAAATACTTGGTATTAAATGACTCCGGGAGGCGAGGGAAGCGACAAATCATTTTTGTGGGGGGAAAATGAAGTAAAAAGAAAAAGAGCTCAGCGAGCTCCCGAGACCCAGGCGCTGAATGTTTATTTACAATCTCTGGATTTCTCACCTGCACACAAATCACGTTTAGCTGTTGGCCTTGGCAAATGTCAGGTCTTATGCACACATCCCCGTTTTATATTTATTTATTTATCTTTTTTTGCTAGATGGCAGATTATTCATGCTGGTGACATTTGAATAAATAAGTGATTATTATTTTCAGAAGCAAGCAAATCAAGGGAAAGTAAGGGCACAAATAAAACATTTTTTTGACAATTAATGTTTAATAGTTTAGGGGTAAACTAAAGCAAACGTTGCTAAACATAGTAGTGGATACACGATTAGGTTTACCAGACTACATTTATCATTATATAACTATTTGTTTTCTTCACCTTTTATTAAACTGTCATACTATATTATAATTGCAGGTGGAATAACTCTCACAGCCATTCCTGCTGTGGATACATCCTAAAAGTCATTTTGGATATTATAGGTTACAAACATCACATGAAACCATCTTTTTATTTTCTTCTTAAAATACACTCCCCACTTCTATTGTATAATACATACTTGTTTTTAAGTACCGTTTATTTGTATTTGTGTATTCTATGTCAATGGTTTATTGTTGTGCACCTTTCAACCCGTCCAATTCATTTGTATGTGCAACGTGGTAAATAAATAATAAAGTCAGGGGGATAAAAAAAAATGTTTAAATAAATAAATAAATAAGAGCACAACTGGCCGTGTGAAGTTGCAAAGTGTCAGAAACAGTGTAATGAAATCCTCACAGTCCTAATAATAATACTAATAATAGTAATAATAATAATAATAATAATAATAATAATAACACCGTAACACCATAACCCTTCGCCATGTGAATAGTATTCCCCGAGGGGTATTTTCCAGAGGTTTCCTCCGTTAATCCTGTATGTAAATTGCAGCCAATAGATGCTGTTGTTGAGTTGGGCTGGATTAGCAGGAGGCGAATGAGTTTCAATTTTACTGGATTACAGAACAAAGAAAGGGGAAAGGGACACCCTGCTCTGTGGAGGGGTGGGAAAAAAAGCGAAATAAACTAAGAATAAATACACAAATTATAGACTGTTAAACGTGCGATCGAAGTCAACAGAGTGATGATCCGGATTACGATGTTTTAGCAAGACGGCACAGCTACATTGTGGATGGGAATTGCGAGCGTTTTCCGATGGATTAAAACGGGGGGGAATAAAAAACCTATTCCGGGATTGACAGCAGCAACAAGGCTCTTTAACCGCTAATTAAGGTGAGAGATTTTCGCCGGGCCATTTTTATTTTAATATTCACCAGCGGGGCAACGTAGTAGTGGTTCTCTCGCGGAGACCGTTTGCTTCTTTTTTCGTGACTCGTACGTGTTGGGAAATATTACAGATTATAACCGTAATTTATGGGGGGGTGGAGGAGGAGGAGGGGTGGTGGAGGGGTGTTTGAGAGGACATGAAAGGAAAAGTGCTAAAGCTAGCGCAGGAGCTAGCGCGAGCTAAGCTAGTTAAGCTAGGTAGCCCAACGGTTATTACGTGACCGTTAGCTCGCCGTCGGTTGTAGTTTAGGGCATAACGTAGCGGGGGGAAGGTGACCGTTAGCCGGCGGGTGGGTCCGTTAAGAGGGGACGGCTCCGTGTAACCTTGTGAGAGCCTATATTTATGATTTAGCCCCCCCCCCCCCCCACAGCCCTCCACCACCACCAACTCTCTGTGCTAGAACAACAAAGCAAAGCTAGCTAACGCCGCAAAAGGTGTAAGCGACATATTTGTAAACTTCAGCGATACAAAGATGTGACTAATAATCAGTCACAGGTTTGTTAAACTGCAGTAAAACCACGGGGTACATGGCTGCCTTGTCGTTCACGTACACCCCTTGAACAGTCTCCAACTAAAAACAGGCATTTCCTGTGAGGCAAACAACATTGTTCGGTGTGTGTACGAGTGGTTTTCTTATGCACTCTCTATGTCTCTCTCTCTCTCTATACACTGCTTGGTTGTAGCTTTAAAGCTGTTTTTCCAAAAGGGAGAGGGGAAAAGCTGACAGGGATACAACTTTTCGTCAGCTGCGAGCTGTCTCCTCTGACGGATTGAATTCACACGACCGAGATTTGTACACACGCTCATTTCCTCCTGGGGGAACAGACCGTGACTTTATTTTTATTGCACCCAGGTCTCATATCCTGTGGTTTCAAGCTTCTTTATTTTGTCTCCTGGGTCTATAGCTTTTTAACGTAATCCCCCCCCCCCCACCCATTTTTCTTTTCTCTCATGTGATGTGAACTTTTAAGAGTAGTTCTCCTACAAGAGGAACTCACCACAACTCTATTATAGTGGAAGCCAAAACAAAACATGGCGGTATAAAGTTAAATATACACACATAATCCCCTATAGTACGTCCAATAGTCCCACGTCCTGAGTATGTGTTACTCTGATGAATTAAATCAACATGATCAGCTTTTATGGCTTTATTAACCTGTAATAAACCCACTGAATTGTTGATATACTATAACATAAATACCCTTATAAACACAGTATTTGTGAGGAGGAAAATGAGGCCTATACTTATGTCATATGTTAACGTGTGGCTATTTTTTATTTGATAAAAAGTAGGGCCTTGAAGGATAACCCATGGTTTTTGCATGATTTAGCCTATTAGCTTACAATGTTTTCAACCAATGTGTTGTAATGTGGACAAATATAAGCATAATATATAGAGATAGATATCTATCTAGATAGATATATATCTATCTATATATATAAGACTTGGAGGATTGCATATCCTTGCATAGGCTTGGTGTCTGTGGTCCGTTCTCTACCATTAATCCTTCCAGGCATCGCAAGCCCCCAAAAAAATCAGGGATGACATTCCCTAAAGCCACGGCCTCGAGCACAGGGTGTGAACAAAGGGATTACGTTGTTTGCTTTTAATAAGTAGCTGTCAAACCACACCCTGATTTATTGCAAGTTGTTCATCAAAGTTGCCGTTGCAATTAATGTACACAAAACAAAGTTTTGGACGAAACATTTATTTCAGGACTCTTTTGTACCCGTGGAATTCCCGCCCATAATTACACCTCCTTCGCAGACCGTGCAGGCATGTACAGACTGCACTTGACTGACATCTCTCCGCTCCCCCACCTCCTGCTCGTCGTCTCGCACCTGTCGGTTACACCTTGTGCGCTCCAGACTGCGACCGGCACGGTGCCGGTCTAAGCCAGTCGAGCCAGGAGCGCGGTAGTTTCCTCTTTCTGTTTCCCCCCCCCAAAAGGGCACTCTGACCTGACTCTGTGGCACAGATCGACGCGGCGCGGTAAACAACACGGGCGAATGAACACCGCGCTTCACCTCTTTGTTTGAATCCACACGAGGCGCGTACGGTACGAACGGGGTCTCCGCCGACACTCACACGCAGAAGAGGTGAAACGAAAAGGCGTGCGGTCGTCGTCCGACTTCCCGTTAAGATTCCTTGCGTGAAGGAATGTCCTTCCTCGTGAAGACGTGCCGCCTGTGGATCAGGAGTCGTGTGAAACCGTTGGCAGGAATGTGCATCGCGTTACCTGCACTCTCGTGTGTGTGTGTGTGTGTGTGTGTGTCGTCATTCACATGCAAAAAAAAAAAAATGGCTCAAATGACAAGGATCTGCTCATAAAAGCCTAAATAGTTTTTAAAAAACAACTCCTGGGCTCCTTTTTTAAAAAAGCTGCTGTTTGCATACCAGCGGATGTCACACGAGGCCCGGTCAAATGTTCGTTGTCATGGCGCCGGCTTAAGCTCCGCCCCGCCGTGCTTCAACCTGAGCACGCGCACGTCGAGAACGCTAATTCCAAAGAGCGTAACATGCCGTGAAACCGCGAATCGGCGATGCGTGCTCCCCACGGCCCGTGTGCGGGAAGTGGACGCAGTCACCTTGACTTGTTGGGTTTGCGGACGGACGTTTTGAAGCCTCGAGTTCGGCGATTGGGCCGTCGCCATCTTGGAATTTTTGCAACCGGTGAACAGAAGCGACGCCGAATACGGCAACCGATAGCAACCGAGACCCGCCAATCACACGAAGCCCGCCCTAAAGCATCCCCCCCCCCCCCCCCCCCGCGACTCTAAATGAAGCATCGTTTACGGAATGAACGTCGTGCTGGGTTGACGAAGACGTGAACCGAGAGATCGTGACCGCAAAAAACGATGTTTACAGAGGAAATAACTGGAGAAAGAGAAGTACGAACGCCGATACCATGTTTATTTTCGTAACCGGAGTCTGGCCCGACGAGATAAGGCGAGTTTGAGACGCTTCCGCATCGGCTCCCCTTCGAGGAGGTTGCCGCCCATGACCACGTTATCGTGTTCTAAAGGACATCCAGCACACGTCGTCTGCAGCTGAAGCGAAACAGAAATGTTTGTCCATCCAAAAATACAAATGAGAGCGTGACAGGTGCCAGCAGACTCAACTTCAGTCAACACCTTCCTGCCGGAGACGTATCCCCTTTTTGACACTCTGTTTTTCATTTGTTTTAAAGAGCGACGCCAGCTCCCTGTTCAACGGGAACATCATTCACCAGTCACCTTCACCGACTCGTGGATATTTGCACAATATTTGTATTTGTATCCAGAGTACCCCCTCTGTCAGTAAGCAGCGTTATCGTGTTACAGACCTCTTTGGGCCCCTCTTAAACAGGTTTTATGCAGTTTCTGAGCAAATTCACTTAGAGGTTGGCTCCGAGTGGCTCTCTGGCGCTTTGCCCAGGAGAAAAGCCCGGCAACATCCGTCCAATTAGGCATCGATAGAAATGCACACGCAAAAAACAAAGCTGTTTTTTGGTCATCTTTTTAGGAAACAATTCAAAAAATAGATTCCTCGGTACATTTTTACACACTGGTGCAGTCCGTGAGACATTCATCATTTTAGGGGCCGATGTGACTTTCAGTTCTGATGCTGATATTTGGATTTGGTGTGTGTGTGTGTGTGTGTCTATCGATACCGAAAGCGGAAGGTAATGTTTTGATCGCCGTGTATTTATTTATTTATTTGTGTGTGTGTTACTCGCATAACTCGAAAAATATTAAACCAAATCGCCTGAAATTCGGTGGGATGATTGGTTATTATCCGGGGACCATTTGACTAGATTTTGGAATCGATTTGGTCAAAGGTCAAGGTCAAGATCATGAAAAGGTTAATATCTTCTTTTTACCATAGCACGGTCAATTTTTATACAATTGGCATGCAACTAATGCCAACATGTTCATAATTCAATGCCCACTCTTGTGATATGCGAAGGTATGCGCTCTACCGAGTGCCCGTTCTAGTTATTTATTTATTTATTTTTAATCAGCTTGTGTGTTAAGAATATTTAAAAAAACGATGCCCCCACGAAAAAAACCAGTTCCACGGGTCCAATCTGTTGCTTTATTCTGAAACACCCCTCCTCACACTGAAGTGTTCGCCTCACCTCCTCTTGACACGGCATTACTCTTCTTGAGCCTTCGCTTTAGCTTCATCCCCACCTTTTCCCCTCCTCCTTCGCCCGCTTCCCCCTTCCTGCCTTTTTTCAAAGCTGTCGGAGGGAAAGAGGCCATCTATTTCGAGGCCGTAATACTTTAGGAGGGAGCTAATGTTTGCCATGGCCCCAGGGGAGGCAGATTTAGACGGCCAATAGACTCGGCGTGTTCAGACCGGTGCAGCTGAACCCCGTCACACCCACCCTCCTCTCTCTCTCTCTCTCTCTCTCTCTCTCTATTGAGTCAGTGGTTCGGGCTTGCCAGAGGCTAGCATAATGGTTCCCAGTGTCTGGAGAGATTAAAGGCCAGAGCTGCATTGTTCAAATGCCCCGAGATTAGTTTCCAAGGAGACGGGCCTCGGTTGCCATGAGAACATGGTGCCTGGTTTTAGCCCCGCCGCTGTAACGGTCCCTATCTCTTTTCCGCCGTACTTCTATTTACATAGTCTGTCGTGTTATCTGGAAATTAGGTAATTGAGTTTTTTTTCTATTTTTCAGCGACGCTCTGGTTGTGGGAACTTATCTCCCGTAAAGAGGCTCATGTGACGTCACGCGAGGGCTCCAGCTAGCCCCCGAACACACGGCCGCCAAACCGTAATATGCCGGATTCAGATGGATTCACGTTTCAGCCGCACTCTCGAGACTCTCGGGATGTCGGTCGGCGGACGACTGTCGGACGACCTAGCGGCTCAAAGTGTTTCCACTCACGCCGTCCGCTTGATCTCAACTTCTATTGGCGCAAAGATTCTGCCCGGACATTTCGGGGGTTCACGTGACGATGAATCCTAAATGTCTTTCGCGTTCTCGCGTGACCGCCGCGAGTTTGACATTTCGCGGCCGCGAGTGGAAATGTCACAACGGCTGGATTGCCGAGTCGTCTCCGCGAGCGCCGTTAGCCGTGATCTGTCCGCGAATGGCGTATGCGTCCTGAAGATAAGAAGAAGAAGAAGAAGAAGAAAAAGCCTCCACCCTTCCTCACCTCGATCGTCTCTCGGTGTCAGATCGATGCGCTTGCTTTTTTTTGTTGCATTTGCTTAAAGTCAAACCGAACGACGTCGGCGGAAGCTGCTTTGAATGCAGGTCGCCGCCGCGCGTCAACGTGAAGGTGTTGCGCAATGTCCCGCCTGTAACCGTGTTCGTCTGGTCCCTCTGTGCAGAGAGGCATGGCTCAGATGAGGAAGCTGGCATGCGACGGCGTCCGGACCAACTCCTCCCACCGGGGCGACCCGCAGGCCCCGCTGGCGTCGGCCCGACAGGAGATCCTCACCAGCCTGGTGTCCGCCCTGGACTCGGTGGTACGTATGCCCCACATCCAGCCGACGCTCTTCACGGAGGTCTCATCGAGACTTCGTGGAGATCCAGCCGGAAAGGCGCGAATATAATAAACGGCTGCATTTCTTATTAATGCGATGACGCATTTGTTCCATCTAGGGCTGCAACTAATAGTTATTTGGATACATTTAATTTTATTCCTCTTGGATAAAAATGTATAAAATATATATATAAATACATATATATATATATCTATATATATATAGATAATATATATATAATATATATATACATAGATAATATATATATATATAATATATGTATATATATACAATATATATACACATAGATAATATATATATATATATATTTTAAAAATCAGGATTCACTTCAGACTGTGTGAGACTGACGGCATGAAATATCCCCCAGTCTCCATAATGTTACGTGATACGCCGCTTCCACAAAAATTGCATCGCGAGGCAACGGCTTAGCATGTGAGCTTTATCCACGCTGAGCTTTAAAGTAGCAGCGGAGAGAAAACGTTTGTTTTTAACGTCTCTGCCTCCAACAATGTTCAAATGTTTACCGCAGAGATGAAGCTGACGGTGGGAGTTCACTGTCATTCATCACGTGATCTACAGAAGCCTCGCCATTGGTCGGTTTACTGCCTCCACTGAGACGTTGCCAAAGCTTCTGCATCGTGACCATGCAGCAACGATACAGATCCAGCAGCATGTTCATTCAGTAAAAGTATGGTCCAAATAGAGTCAGATAGAACAAAGAGCTTTTTGGGCGGGGCTACCTTGTGATTGACAGGTCTCGACGTCACTCCTCCCCAGTCCAAATATGGTCACTTCCGATGACGAAGAAAAAAATGCCGAATTCGAGGCTTCAAAACATCAGTCCACAAAGCATCCACGCCCGCTTCTCAGATACAGTCTGTGGTGATAAAATAGAACCAACTACTCAACGACATACTTTTATGTGAACGGTTATTATATTTTAATTAATTGAATCGAGTCGATGCGGTCCCCTTTCCCAAGAGAACCAGAATGCAGCTCTTCCAGGTCCCTCCGTTTTCTTCATGGAGTTCCTCAGATCTTCTTCAGAGTTCAACGGGAATGACTCCTGGGTAAACGCCGCCTCCTCCTTGTCTTGCAGTGCATGGCCATGTCCAAGCTCAACGCCGAGGTGGCGTGCGTCACCGTGCACGAGGACAGCGTGATCGCCGTCGGCACGGAAAAGGGCCGAGTGTTCCTCAACTCCAGGAGGGAGATCCAGACCGACTTCTACAAGTTCTGCCGTGAGTCCTGCTCTCCTGCCGGTGTCGAGCAGTCTGCATCTCATGTGGCGCGGAAAAAAACGTTTGGCTGCATTACGTTTTTTTCTTCTTCTCCAAAACAACAACAACTCTTATTTTGTTTGTTTCGCATTTACCTTGTCGGAGGCTTTTTTCAATTTTTTTAAAGAGCTTTATTTGATGTTTCAGTTCCTTCTTGTCACTCAAATCACAATTGGCCTCTCATTCTCACACACACACACACACACACACAGATTCCAGTGTACCCCTTCGTTTCCTGTAAACAAATTGAAAACTAGTCTGTAAGTTTGAAAGCATATTTCAGATGTCAGCGCGGGAAGTAAAATGCACACCTGTTGACCTTGAAAGTCCGAGGGGTCGAGGGGTCGAGGGGGTCGAGGCCTCCCGTGAAGCGAGTTCCAGTTCGCTGTGTTTTAGTAAAGAAGGAGAAAAGGAATTCAATTCAGTTTATTTTATACAGACCAATATCACAAATTACAAATGTAGCCTCAGCGGGCTTTACAATCTGTACACATATGACATCCCTGACCTTTGACCTTTGACCTCACACGCACCAGGAAAAACTCCCATGAAATAGGGAGTCACCGTGTGCACATAATGTATGAAATGTGCTTCATAAGTTGACTTCACTGTATACCCTCGACTCGGAATAAGTGACTTGTTTGGGTCTCAGGTTGTTAACAATCATATTAAAAGGCATCATTTTTCAAAAGGAGACGTATTTATTTCAAAAAATCATATTGCATCTGAATTTTCTTTTCTCCAATATTTCCATAATTTGCATAAGATGTGATTTTTCTGTGCCCCTTTTGGCTCTCAGGGGGTCCGTGTCTGCAGAATCCCCCCACAGCCAACACTCATACCAAAGACCAGGAAGGAGAGCTCAGCAAACCCAGTGAGGACGGCGAGCTCGGGAAATCCAGAGCGCCGTCGGACGCCCAGTCCAACATCTTTGTTCTGAGGAAGATGGTGGAGGAGGTCTTCACTGTACTCTACAGTAAGGACGGGGACCTGACGCATCCTGAAATATCATAAGAAACATGAAAAGTGTTCACTCCAGTCCTCTGGTGTGCACAGGGTCTTTATGTTTCTGAATTCCTAATTAATGGGATGCTGGACAATGGTCTGTCCATGTGATGGACGAGTGCTGCCGAGTGCACGGTGACAGTCCACTGAAACGGACTTTTGGACCTGGTATTGATTTCCACGTGTATTACCCCCCCCCCCACACACACACACACCTCAGCTTAACCCTCCCAAAGTGCTCACGCTGCTCTGTGTGACACGCAGGCGAGGCCGTGGGGAAGAGCAGCCTGGTCCCCGTGCCTTACGAGTGGATCCAGAAGGACCCCGGCTGCGTGGCGGCCCACGGTTTGCCCGAGGGAGTGGCCCTGCAGAAGCCCTCGGAGTACGACACCAAGACGCTGATGAAGATCCTGGAGCAGAGCCACCGCATCCAGTTCAGCGTGAAAAGGTGAGTCGGCGTCCGGTCGCTCTGCTTGTTGTTGTTTTGGGACAACGGGAAACCAGCTGGTTCACATCTCCGGACTGGTGAAAAAAACATCGGTATTTCAGCTTTTAATGCTTTGCAGAGGGCGATCCTCGTCTGCTGGCTGCTCTTGTGGCGAGTTATTGGGAGCAGACGGGCTGCAGTGTGGAAAAACACGCTGAAGGTTCAGCGTTAGCCTCCCAAGAACTCAGAGATTCACGTGGATGTAGCCCAAGCCCGGCTAGTGGTACTTGTCATTTATTCGGGAGGTCAACTCACCCCTCAGCTTTCGTAATAACCAGGTGACTGATAATAAACAGCCAGGAGCTGGAATGTCACGTGTGGGCGGAGCCTGTTGACAGACAGAAGTCTCTGATTATACATATATATATATACATATTATATATACATATATATACACTACCATACATACATACGTACGTACACACATACACACACACATACATACATACACACACACACACATCCAAAGACAACTGCTTCTTTTGTTAATAAATCTCTTTATTGATTGAAGAATCATTTTAGGAGCGAAGGGAGAGCGTTTCTCTTTTTCTGATAAACTGAAATTCGGCTTCCGGACTCATGATGAAGGAAAAAAAAGAGAAAAGTTGTCCGATTGTTTCCCGGTGGATTCGTGACTTTTAGCTATTCTTTCTGGATGTTTCTCAGCCGCTAAGTTCTGAAGCCCGAATAAATAACCATCAACCGCTCCCCGTGTGATTGACCGTGGAGCCCGGCGCTCTCCATTCATTACCACGCGCATCAGTGAACACGGCAGCAGACACGCTGAACCGCACAGGCTGCAGAGTGTGCTTCCCCTTCAAGCCACCAGGGGAACAACGAGCTGAAGGAACCTTTTATTCCAGGACTAAAACTACTGGTGGAAAAGCAGCTTTATTGGCTTGCTTATAACCAGAGGCGTCGTTACGCCTATTTTAGGGGGCCTTCACAATAAATAACTATCGACATCTCTCTATTCTTTGGATTAATATATTATTATAATATTTGTTTCCATTGAATGGTATATTTAACACTAAACTAGTTCATCCTTATCTCAGTGATAGTGTCCACATGAGCAGAACATATCACTATGACCCTTAAATGATCCATGAATGATATTCAGGGGGCCCCAATAAATGTAACCTTTTGAAATAACATTGAACCTTTATATAAATAATTAATATACTTATTTAGGCTTACAGTATTTGAGCAATTGTCATAAAAATGGCAATAATTAGACTATTAGGCAGTACTTTACAGTAGAAAGTGTTTTCTTAGATTTTTTAAAACAAAAACCAAACAGAAAACATAAATCAGACAATCATGTTCAATTTTATTATTATTTCCTTGAGGTTATTTATTGTTATTATATTTTTTAAACAACTATTAACATTTATAACTTATTTCATTGTTTATTTATATTTTAAAATTATATTTATAGATTTGTTTGTGTACAGTACAGGCAATACATCGGACTCACACAACACAGAGCAAAAACAAAACGCTATTAAATTATCAGAATTATTAGAGGACCTTATGGGGGCATTTTGTGCCCCTCCTCATGATATAAGGGGCAAAACTATATTTCTTAGGGGCAGTTTTGCCCTTTGCCCTCGTGTATTTCCGACGCTACCACACACATGAGCTGATTCAATTTAGCTTTAAATCATTTATTCTGAAAAGGATCAAGGCCATAATGTTCAAACGGAGCCTTTGCTGTGGCGATAAGCCGAGAGACACTTGGCAGGCGACGCAAACAAAAAGCTGGAGGTCAAGCCGCGACGCGTTCAAACCCTCCGCATGTCTTTGTGTCTGTTTACAGGCCGGCGGACGACTTGCCTCGAGAAGCCAAGCCCGCCACCGACATCAATCACAACTCTTCCACCGGCGCCGTGACACCCGGCAGCCACGGCGCCGGGAAGACCGCCGCCGCCGCCGCCGCCGCCCAGGCGGTCACGTCGTTAAGTCCCGCCTCTTCCAGCAACTCCGTCCTGTCGAACTTCCTGTACGGCATGCCCATGTCCTCCAAACCTCCCCCGGACTGCAAGCTGGACTTCAAGCCCATGTCGCTCCTCAACCTGGGCAAGGACCGGCTGGCCAACTGGACCGCGGGCGCCGACAAGACGGGCACGTCCGCCAAGGACTGTCCCGGCAACGGTGAGACGCGCACGCGAGGCGGGATGTGATCCGCAACCACAGCACCGACAGTTAACACCGGGGTTGAAAAGATTCCTTTCGTGAGGAGATGTTCAATCCAAGATGGAGACGACATTCACGACCACGAGCGTGACGACAATGAAATGTAAATTCTCTACATGACCAATGTGTATTTCAGACTCCGTGACCTAGAGAAGCGGTTCATGTATTCAGGTGGTCTTTGAAGTCTCATTATTTCACTCAGAGCAGCACTTTACCCTTTATAGCACATTTCCATGTCACATACATCGTCCAGGCGGCGTGTGGAACCACATCAGCTGGTTGTCTCCTTCAAAAGTTTGGGGTCACTTAGAAATGTCCTTATTTTTCAAAGTAAAGCTCTGTTTTTTATTAATAAAGATAACATTAAATTAATCATTAATACACTCTCTACATAGTTAATGTGTAAATGACTATTTTCTGGTGTTTAATGAAGTCTCTACAGAGGTGTGTAGAGGCCCATCTCCAGTGTTCTAGTGGTACATTGTGTTATCGCCTTAGAAGACTAGCGGAGGGGTAGAAAACCCTTTAAAACGCTTTTTATGTGAGCGCAGCTGAAAACAGTTACGCTGGTGAGAGAAGGTATAAAACTGGCCTTCCAAGAAGAACAACATTAATATTTACAATATAAATCATTATTTATAACCTTGTTAATGTCTTGACTATATTTTCTATACATTTTTCAATTAATTTGATGAATCAAAGTGTGAGTTTACATGGAAAACACAAAATAGTCTGGGTGACCCAACACTTTTGAACGCTGGTGTCTATTTGATAATTGCGTCCAGTATCTCGTGGATTTGAACCTCTCTGGCTGAAGTGAAGTGAACTGAGCGTATTCTTATGCATTTTTTTCAGACGAGGCGTTGCGACTCCCCGGGGAGGAGGGGCAGAGCCCTCCTGGCGTCCACATCTCCAAGAGGCTGCTCTTCTCCATCGTACATGAAAAATCCGGTGAGATTGATCATCACTAATGAGCGGCATCCTAAGACGTGAACGATTTGCGCCGCACAGACCTTAAATGTGCTCAATATTTCCATCACACTTCCTGTTAATTAGCTTTTTCGAGTTAAATGTCGGCGCTTCTCGTTATTTTATTCCGTACGATTATTCCGGAGCTGCAGCCGGGAGGAGGACCGTGTCCTTTGGACGGCTTCATATAACTATATAAAAATCGAATCAAACCTTTAGTAAGAAAGACAATAATTGATTTGCAAAATGTGGAATTATTCATTTTAAGGGTATGTCATGACATTAGAAGGGATAGTTTTGAGCACTGGTGTCAAACACAAGGCCCGCGGGCCGAATGCGGCCCACCACGTCATTTTATGCGGACCCTGACGGCTTGAAAGACACATGATCGCCTCTATATCCTGTGCTTTTATTTTGAAGGTGAATTTGTCACCTTCAAAAGAAAAAAATGGATTTGTGTTATAATATTAGAGAAATGTTCTTGTGTTCAATATTTCTACTCTCGAATAAACAATAATCAAATGCAAAGAGAGTTATTTAACAATATGTTCGGGAGTAGTTTATACAGCGCTTCAGTTACGCCGGCCCTTTAAGAGGCGGCCATGATGCTGATGTGGCCCACGGTGAAGATGAGTACGACAGCCCTGGTTTAGAGGGTTTTTAAATGTGGTTTTATGCATTACCTTTAAACAAACCTCTACTGACACTGACTATGGAGAAGTAACGTAAAAACTGTGATATGGTGTCAGAGATGTTCAAATAAATCAACGTAGAGAATTGAGAGAATTCGATGAAACCCTTTGAAAAGTCTTGATCACATTTTTTCAATCATCAAATTTAAGAAAGCTTATATCAGAAAAAAACAACGCAGTTTTTTTAAAAATGTCTTTGCCCTCAAACATCAGTTCCAGATTCAGCGATACACATTTCATGAGGAAGTGTCTTCAGGTGTTTTTAAAAATAGATTGAAGGAGTTGGAGGAAGGTTCATCTGGTTGTAGATGAGGTATGAGTCCCTATGTCTTAGTTTTGGTTTTATTCATGTTGAGATCTAAAAAAATATCTGTATTTAAAAAAAATGTGTTACTGTCTGTCAGTGTTTTATATCTGAAACTTTGTTGAATGTGCTCCTGCTTGTCTCGGCCAGGACTCTCTTGTAGAGGAGATTTCTTTTAAATCTCAATGAGGCGTTTCCTGCTTAAATCAATTAAAATATTCTCACATGAATATTCTATTCTGATCTTCCGTCTCATGGGGTGTTTTTGTGAGTTTAGTTTCTCCTTCTCTTGGATCTGCCGGCTCACACAGAAGCCGAGCATTGTTTACTGAACAAAAGGCTAAACTTGACTAAACCTCAACCATTAAAGGGCTAAAGCTGCTTCCATGTCGAGGGTAATCCCGTAAGAAGATTGCACTTATTTCCCAAGTTGACATTGAGTAGATGGCCAAGATTAATCTCAGCTCCTTGGCAGTGAAGCTCGGCTCTTTTGAATTCACCGCGTGTGTAAAAAGTTTCTTCTTCTTCTTCTTCTTCTTCTTCTTCTTCTTCTTCTTCTTCTTCTTCTTCTTCTTCTTCTTCTTCATCGCAGAAAAATGGGACTCTTTCATTCGGGAAATGGAGGACATCAACACGTTGAGAGAATGTGTGCAGATCTTGTTCAATAGCAGATACGGTGAGCGTCTCTCTCCTCGATATCCCAGGCCGGCAGCATACTTCAAAAGGTAGCCCCGCCTCCTCGGGCGAAACGTTCATGCTGCGTGCTGATTGGCTGCGTGTCCACGGACGTTGATGGATTGGGGTCAGCGCTCATCCTCGGTGATTCATGACACGTCGTGTTCTCATTCGGCCGCCGCCGCCACGACGGGATCCGTTTTCCACATTTTCTTTATTATTATTATTATTATTATTATTATTATTATTATTAAAGTAAGTAATATATACTATTAAAAGTAAGTAATATATACCATTAAAAGTATGTAATATACTGTATACTATTAAAAGTAAGGAATATATACTATTAAAAGGAAGTAATATATACTATTAAAAGGAAGAAATATATACCATTAAAAGTAAGTAATATATACTATTAAAAGTAAGTAATATATACTATTAAAAGTAAGTAATATATACCATTAAAAGTATGTAATATACTGTATACTATTAAAAGTAAGGAATATATACTATTAAAAGTAAGAAATATATACCATTAAAAGTAAGTAATATATACCATTAAAAGTATGTAATATACTGTATACTATTAAAAGTAAGGAATATATACTATTAAAAGTAAGTAATATATACTATTAAAAGTAAGAAATATATACCATTAAAAGTAAGTAATATATACTATTAAAAGTAAGGAATATATACTATTAAAAGTAAGAAATATATACCATTAAAAGTAAGTAATATATACTATTAAAAGTAAGTAATATATACCATTAAAAGTATGTAATATACTGTATACTATTAAAAGTAAGGAATATATACTATTAAAAGTAATACGAGCCATAATCATTTAGCTCAATGAGGACAGCGCTGAGCAGCTTCATCCGAGCCCACAGCACCGATTATTATTCCCTTGAAGTTTGAATTCTTCATTTAGCTGGAAACAAATCTGACTTGTTAAATTGACCGTCTCAGTGATGTTCCTCGTTGCTTTATGGTCGTGTGCCTCCAGCCGAGGCCCTGGGTCTGGACCACATGGTGCCCGTCCCCTACCGCAAAATCGCCTGCGACCCCGGGGCCGTGGAGATCATCGGCATCCCGGACCAGATCCCCTTCAAGAGGCCGTGCACCTACGGCGTTCCCAAGCTCAAGCGCATCCTGGAGGAGCGCCACGGGATCCGCTTCATCGTCAAACGGTATTGACTTCTTTTTTCTTCATGCCGCTCTCAAGCGGCCTCATGTATAAAAAAACTCATGTCCCCAAAACAGCTGCTTTGCTGCAAGTTTTGCTCGACACTCAGAGAAAGAGTAACCGGTAGATTTGCGTGGGACTATTTTCAGCAGCGCATTAATCCACATTCGGTGCTCTAGAGAGCGGCGGGCGGGCGGGGCATGCGTTGGATTGACCCCAAAATGAACCGCGCCGCCCGTGTTCACGGCAACGAGAGAAACTCCTGGCTCAGAGGAGTCTGAGGATCCTTTCACAGTGTTTGTTGACAACGGGAACAATGAAGAATATCAGCAGCTCTGTGCCCCCCCCCCCCCCCTCCACCCAAAGAACCACACTTCAGATGTTTTACCCCCCCCTGGAGGGGAGGAGCTATCACAGCCACGCCGTTTCCCGACGTGTTTTATGAGCTTCGAGTCTTGACCCCGATACACAATCGGGACATCTGGCTTTAATGCGCCAGGTTGTTAATAAACTGTGGAGGAAGAGGGCTCTTCTTCATCAGCGGGACGTTTCACAAGTCCAACTTTAATCTCAAACAGTCGGTGCAAGCACATGTACATGAATACTCACGACTTAAAGAACCGTCTGAAGTTTAAGGACGATGTCAGACGGAGTGAGGCGGTCGGCGGGGGAATCGGCGATAACAGAGAAATGACTCATTTGCAGGATTGTTGGCCTGGCACCGGTTTGGTTAAAGAGCCGTTAAAAAGACGTGAATGACATCTTCCTGCACACGGATTTGCATCACGGGGGGGGTTTTTTGCCCCGAGAGCTGAAACACTCTTTGAACTCTGTGACTAATGGACTATTTTCCTTTTTTTTCATGTTCCAGAATGTTTGATGAAAGGATTTTCACCGGTAAGATTACAGTTGTTGTTGTTGTTGTTATTATTTGTTCTATCTTCTCACGCATGCGAGCTGTGATTTGGGTTGATTAAAGCGACTGTCTTTAATTACATTTGAAAACCTAACTGTCTTTCTTGAACTGTGAGCTTTCTGGAGAGATTTTAATGTCATGTATAGTTTATAATAGTTTTCTAGACTTAGTGTCATGCCGTTGTATCTTTACTAGAGATGTTCTGATCACACTATTGATTATGATACCTGAATAAACAAAACAAGTTAATTCCATCTCTAATATTTAAACATGATTTATTCAAACTTCTAGCCAAAAATGTATACAGGACTGTCTCAGAAAATTAGAATATTGTGATGAAGTTCTTTATTTTCTGTAATGCAATTAAAAAAACAAAAATGTCATGCATTCTGGATTCATTACAAATCAACTGAAATATTGCAAGCCTTTTATTCTGATTTATTGCTGATTATGGCTTACAGCTTAAGAAAACTCAAATATCCTATCTCTAAATATTAGAATATCATGAAAAAGTATACTAGTAGGGTATTAAACAAATCACTTGAATTGTCTAATTAACTCGAAACACCTGCAAGGGTTTCCTGAGCCTTGACAAACACTCAGCTGTTATAAATCTTTTTTAACTTGGTCTGAGGAAATATTAAAATTTTATGAGATAGGATTTTAGAGTTTTCTTAAGCTGTAAGCCATAATCAGCAATATTAAAAGAATAAAAGGCTTGCAATATTTCAGTTGATTTGTAATGAATCCAGAATGCATGACATTTTTGTTTTTTTAATTGCATTACAGAAAATAAAGAACTTTATCACAATATTCTAATTTTCTGAGACAGTCCTGTATATATATATATAAAAGAATATATATATGTATTTATATATATATATTTATATATATTTATAAATATATATATATTTATATAAATATTTATATATATATATATATATATTTAAAATATATATATATATCTATAAATATATATATATATCTAAAATATATATTACATTTAAACACATAACACAATTTAACCCAATACAATTCTGAATTGAGCTCATTGTTGGCATATTCACAGTTTATTATTATGAGACAGAGCGAATAACTTAAAAAATCCTCTACATCCGTCGAGTGTTTGTTTATATATTTACAGCTCACAGATGTTACTCGTTGTTTTGTTTATCCTGTTGTCTTGTTTTTTGTCCAAGCCGCTGGCAAGATGGCGAGGGAGGAGGGCAAGCACGACCCGGGCTGCACGCTCGAAGACGGCTTCCTGGACAACCTGAGCATCTCGCCCAGCGCAGCCGAGCCGCTCAGCAGCAGGTCTCACACACACACACACACACAAGATATATACAGTATATATAAAACATATATATGGTATATATATAGGAAATATATATCTATAGATATAGATACTGTATTTATCGTTTTCCTTCCTACTATGACACCAGCTGTGATTTGCTTCCATAAATAGGATTAATTTATATTTTTTAATTCTTAAATGTAACATGCCCAGCTATTTATTGTATTGCTGTCACTTTATACTTTAGGGACACTGTATACACTTTCATTTGTATTTAATTTTCATTTAATTTTTACTTTCCTTTATTATTTTAAATTCTTAAATTTAACATGCCCTGCTATTTTATTAGAATTTTATTATATATTTGTAAAAATGTTTTGCTGCTGTGCTAAGAAATTTCCCCCTGGGGCTGAATAAAATAAAATATAATCTCATCTAAATATATAAATCAACTAATGCATAAAAAATATATATATTTAAATTTAAAATCTGTGCAGGTTACCTGAAGTCTCAGACTCGTCGTCATGTAGCTGGTCCTTAGTTCACCAGATTGTTATCACATAATTCAACAACTAAAAGGAATACTACACCTGCTAAACAACCTTTTATACATCGACCACTCCCCGAGCCCCTCGAGGTGAACAGAGAATCAGAAGAGTCTTGTTTATTAACGGCTCCAACTCCTTCATCTCTTTATTTCTGCTTCTATACAACCAGAGGAGTCGCCCCCTGGTGGTCAGGAGAGAGAATGCAGCTTTGACACATGAAGCAGAGACTTCTATACAACCAGAGGAGTCACCGGTACACATTGCTGGGTTCTGTTTTTCACCTTTTGAGGCACGGGGGGAAAGTTTTCTTTAAGAAGTCAAGTTAACGCAGGCTGAGGTACAAATGGTCAGTTCAGGTGAAATATTCCTTTAAGCCAAATGTGAAATCTGCACTCTCATTCATTTTAAGTGCCGGTACACGGTTAGTAGCCATGAGCCGTTCCCGTGTCCCACCACCTCATAAGTGCTTATGTATTTTTAATGAACCCGTTTTGTAATTTGGAAGTCACCCGGGTGTCTTCTGGTTTAATCTCTCAGATCAGCGAGTGCGTGCGTGAGTCCCTTGGCGGACTGTGAAGCAGGTATGTGCAAACAAAAGTCTCAACGCGATGCTGAAGACCCCGTCTCATCGCGTTGTCAGTTCAAACGCTCTCTGTTCACCGCCGCCATAAAACACGCCGCCGTCCGCCCCCCGCAGGTCCTTCTGGGGATTGCGTCCCTCTGAAAAGGATTAAAACGGAGCCTCCGGACGGGGACGGGGTCCAGGCCGCCGTGCCGGGTGAGTGTGCGCCGGCTCGCCCGTCTGCCGACGGCCGGCGCCACGTCCACGAGGGTACAAACAGTTGTTGTCTGGTTTGCTTAGAGGCCGTTACGGGAGGGGAGGAGCCTAGCGAGTCCGTGGCCGAGCCGCCAGCCGCCGCTGCCGCCGCGTGTCCGGCCGCGTGTCCGGCCGCGGCCGAGCCCGCCGCTCCCTCTGCTCCCCACCACCCGGTGGAAAACCCAGAAGGTGAGCTCCGCCTCCACTCCATCCACCTCTTTTCCCACCTCTGGAACGCCGGCTCCACCCGGCTGTTTTTGTAGGAGCTAAATAAGCTCAGAAACCTTCTCTTTTGCCCCCCCTCCCACTCCCCCACGACCAAAACCTCCTCAGATACTCGTAGCTCAACCCCCTCCCTCCCAAACTCTGGCCCACTGTAGCTCCCCCCACACACACACACAGACACTAGCTCTCCTCTGTGGATGGCACCGTGCACCAGCAGAACTAAGACTGGTGCGTGGTGCCCACAAGGATTAGAGACTCACCCCCCCCCCTTAACATTCACCTTTAAAAGCTTGAGTGAAGACATCCGAGCAGACTTCTCTCTCTCTCTCTTCCGCATTTATTAGAAGTGTTAATTAACGGCACGTTTGCAGTGATTTTAGTCTTTTTTTCCCACCTTAGAGGGTCTCCCCCCCCCCATCTCACCAAGCAGATGCTTTTTGGTTTAATTTGACTTAACGCCTCAAACATTCAAATCACCAGCGGTGATCTGTCAGAACCCTTTAAGGTGCAAAAGACGCATTTAATAATCATTTCAACTCATATTCCAGAAGCACGACCATAAAAACTTCTTAAAACTTCTGAAAACGGTTGAAAAAAGGAGACATTTAATTTGATCCTTCTGAATAAAAGCAAACACTCGGATGCAGCGCTGCGAGGGGGAGGAGTCTACTCGGCGTGACCTCGGGCCGATTGGCGTGCGACGCTTCCAGGAGGCGTTTTTGTTTTTATTTTGTTGATTTTGATTGTGCTTTGTTTAAGTTTTCTTTTCTTTCACAAATGAACCCCTAAAGGAAAGAACACGAAGGTAAGCGACATGCCGCGTGTACGACGACGCCTCTTTTTCATTCACGTGTTCTTTCGTTCACATTTTTGCATTACGCGGAGTAAAAGTACCACAAAATGAAGCGGAGTCGCCACCTGGTGGTCAGGAGAGAGAATGCAGCTTTAACACATGAAGCATAGACTTCTATACAACCAGAGGGGTCTCACCCTGGTGGTCAGTAAATAGAATGCAGCTTTAACACATGAAGCATAGACTTCTATACAACCATAGGGTGTCTCTCCCTGGTGGTCAGGAGAGAGAATGCAGCTTCAACACATGAAGCATAGACTTCTATACAACCAGAGGAGTCGCCCTAGTAATAAATCTTTCGAAAACATTTAAAGCAAACAGCTCTATGCTGATGACGGGAGGATCTCCCCACTGAAGGTCGTTCATAGGTCGTACGTGTTAAGATTGTAAAGCGAATTTGTGATTTTGGGCGATACAAAAGGAAGTGAATTGAATTCCACGGAGCAGAATTAACCAGTTTGGCTTCTTTCATTAAACTTGAGCCCCAATCAGACGCCATGTTCCATCAGGACTTAAAGCTTGTTTTAAATTAAGGGTTTCGAGTGACAGCGTCATGCCAGGTTACGGGTACCATGAACTCCAAATTATTATTCATTCAGATTTACCGCCATGGTAAGAAACGTTAAATGGTTAAAAGAAATGGTGTCTCCCTACCTTTAATGCTGGGGAGAGGGGGGGGGGGGGGCAAATGCAGAGGGACAAGGGGAAACAGTGGGATGGTCAATAGTGATTTTAACAAAGAATAGTCCAGAACAAAAACATGAGGAACAAGAACATCCAAACCGGATCAGCTCATTGAGGATATGTATATATATATATATATATATATATATATATAATTGTATATATATTTGTGTATATATATATATATAAATATATATATATACATATATATATATATATAGATATATATATATATATGTATAATTCAACTACAGGCAGCTGCATAGTGGAATTACTTTTATATATACATAATTGTATATATATATTTGTATATATATTTATATATTTATATACAATTATATATACATGTATAATTGTATATATAATTGCATATATATATATGTATATATATATATAATTCCACTACAGGCAGCTGCACAGTGGAATTACTTTTATATATATATATATATATAATTGTATATATATTTGTATATATATATACAGGCAGCTGCATAGTGGAATTACTTTTATATATATATATATATATATATAATTGTATATATATTTGTATATATATATACAGGCAGCTGCATAGTGTAACATCTGCCAGTCGAGCTCTAAACAAACTGCTCTCCAGATATAGTGATGAGTGCAAACAGCTGGCGGTGATTTAGTCCAACTTCACGCTGAGAAGTTACCAGCGAAGCGTCATTTATTTATTTATTCCGCTAAACAGCAAATCACATATTTGAACCGTTTGTTGCGTAACAGTCTGAAAGCAGCTGTCTGCCTGTCTGTCTGTCTGTCTGCCTGTCTGTCTGTCTGCCTGTCCTCCTGCAGCTGAAGCTCTGTCGCCCGACGCCGCGTCCCAGAGCGCCCGGAGATCCTCTGAAGGTACCGCCTCGCTCTCTGACCGGCCGCTTTGTGCTCCCCAGGAATAACATGTTCAATCATCTTAAAAACTACAACTCTATTATTACTTTTGTAGTTTATTATTTAGAGTGGCCCACAGCCACGTTTCTTCTTCAAGTTCATTTGTCGCCAGGTCAGTGCAGAGCAGCTGGAATCCATCAAAGTGGAGACGGCGGGGGGGGAGGAGCCATGACGTCATACTTCCCCCCCCCTCGTGCTCCGGTGTAAATGTGTTTCTTTCTTCTTTTTTAAAAATCCGTTTAATTCGATTAGCTGGGAGTCTGGTGGAGGACATCGGTGAAATGATTCTTCAGCTTCGGAGACAAGTGGAGAGCCTCTTCAGCATTAAGTACGGTAAGCTGCCTGGAGCTGCCCCCCCCCCCCCCTCGCCACATACGAGGACAGGAAGTTCATCCTCCACCAGCCAGTGAAACGTTAAGCTGTTACAGTCTATTCCAAATGATTTCTAAAGGTTTTTTAGAGGCTATTTTTCATCTGTAGTCACCCTAAAAAAAACCGGAATATCGGATTCTTCACGAAGGAACAGTAATAACAGAAGAGAGAGTATGAGTAGAAACATAATCGGGACGCCCTCGTACCACATTGTGAATGCAAAGCAGAGAAAGGAGGGATGATTATGCGACGATACCCTGAAGACAAGAGGGATGCTGCGTTGTTAGATGCTTAAAAGAGAAAGAAAATAAACCTCTTGGCTCCGCCTCCTCTTCCTCAGCCGACGCCCTGGGCCTCCCTGAGCCGGCCGCGGTGCCCTACTCCAAGTTCCAGATGTACCCGGAGGACCTGTACGCCAGCGGGCTGCCCGAGGGCGTCTCGGTCCGCCGGCCCGGCTGCTTCGGAGCGGCCAAGCTGCGCAAGATCTTAGCCGCCAGCGGTCAGATCCAGTTCGTCATCAAGAGGTGAGAACAGGAAGTCCTCCGGCGCCACAACCTCATCGTCCGGCGTCAGGGCGGATCCGTCGGCGCCGTTACGGAGACGTTTTTAACCATTTTGATGGATCAGTTGTTGCAACGGAGAAAAGGAAGTTTATCGTCGTTGTAAAAACACGAAAATTAAGTAAATAAGAACAGTTGTAAAAACATGAAGACGGGACATTTATAATTTAAATGCAAATAAATAAGAATGAATAAAACATAAAACACAGGCGTCAACGGCTTAAAAGTGTCATGCAAAAGAGTCTTTTGGCCCCTCCACAGCACTGTGTGTGTGTGTGTGTGTGTGTGTGTGTGTGTGTGTGTGTGTGTGTGTGTGTGTGTGTGTGTGTGTGTGTGTGTGTGTGTGTGTGTGTGTGTGTGTGTGTGTGTGTGTGTGTGTGTGTGTGTGTGTGTGTGTGTGTGTGAAGAAGCTGTTCCTCAGTCCGGGTTTTAATATTAAGATGCTTTTGTTCAACCAAACCCAACTGAGAAGCCGTCATTGGAAACGGGGGCTGAGCCTTCCCGTATTGTTGTTGTTGTTGTTGTTGACGCTTTAACATCTGATTCACGAGCTTCCCCGATGTGGTAACGGCCTGTGTGTTCGTCTCCAGGCCCGAGCTGCTGGCCGAGCAGGTGAAACAAGAGATGCCTCCCATCGCCGTCTGTGACCCCGGTACGTGTTCACCCGACTCGAGAATGTAAACAAACCTGTCAACAAACCTGTAAACAAACCTGTAAACAACGTGACATCAGATTCCCGAGAGCCCGACTGGAAAGAGGAAACCACGCCGGTCATGAACACACAAGTCAGCCGCCGTTTGCATCCTAGCCAAAGGGTCAGAGCACTACATTTCCCATGATGCCTCTGGGGGTCCACAGGTGACGATGAGGGTTTATAAGAAAAACTCCCCCAGTGAGTTATTTCTCCTCCCAGCAGCGTAACACCCGACCTTCAGAGGCGTCTGTCTTCCTCCTGAAGCTGCAGGAAAGGTTTATTTTTCTTTATTAAAAGGGTAGCGCCAAGGACCGGAGGGAAGGAGGGAGGGAAGGAGGGAGGGAAGGAGGGAGGGAGGGAGGGAAGGAGGGAGGGAAGGAGGGGGGGAAAGTTACTAAAGCAGCTTTAAGACGCTCCTTGCTTGCAGCGAGGAGGTTGAATCCAGTTCACGGGATACTTTTTTTAACCTGCTCATCTGAGGAGGATGAGAGGGATGAAGGACGCTCCTCCAGTCTTCTTCACTTCTCTTTGGGACGAAGAGCTCTTCACGTCTGTTTGTTTGCCGGTAAATCTAAAAAAGAGGCGGCGACGTTTAACCTTTTTTAATTTTGTTTCCCAAAGAGCTCGACGCCCCGGATGCAACGCCGGGACCGGAAGACCCGGCCTCCAAGAGACCCGGTTTCTCAGGTGGGTTCAGGTTCTGGTTCCCCTGAACCCCGAGGCTTGTGCTCATCCCACATGAATGGGCTTTGAGCAGGGTTCGTACGGTCATGGAAAACCTGGAAAAAAATACAGGAATATAAAAATGGTTATTTCCAGGCCTGGAAAAGTCCAGGAGAAAAAAGAAGAAAAAAATCCCTAAAGTTTTTGAAAAGTCAAGGAAATTTGTTATATTCATATGTTTATTTTTACACTGAGTTTTAAATGATTAATATGCTTTTTAAAAGAATGACGCTCAAAATATAAGCCGGCATACGCTCGATCATACTCGCATATTTTAACTGAGGTTCTACTGGATGCTTTGGAATTCTCTTTGTTAGTTTAAATATAAAAAATGTCACTTTTCACGGAATGTTTGCTCATGGAAATTTGGTTTAAAGTCGTGTAAATCCATCGGTCGACATGCGCCTGAACCCTGTTTGGTGTATCTATCCCCCCCCCCCCCCTAGAGTGCCTGGAGTCCAAGCTGTCCAGGATCGACCTGGCCAACACGCTGCGCGAGCAGGTCCAGGATCTGTTCAACAGGAAGTACGGCGAGGCGCTGGGCATCAAGTACCCGGTCCAAGTGCCTTACAAGAGGATCAAGAACAACCCGGACTCGGTCCTCATCGAGGGCCTCCCCCCCGGCATCCCCTTCAGGAAGCCCTGCACCTTCGGCTCCCAGAACCTGGAGAGGATCCTGGCGGTCGCCGACAAGATCAACTTCACCATCACCAGGTCCGGAATCCCCCCCGAGACCCCTTGAGACCCCCTCAGACCCCCCGAGACCCCCCGAGACCCCTCAGACCCCCCGAGACCCCTTGAGACCCCTTGAGACCCCCTCAGACCCCCCGAGACCCCCTGGGACTTGGTTCCCTGTCCCTCTCAGTCCACTCGCCTTTAATTGAGATTAATAATACATCATAAACTTTTATTGCTGCGGCGCAGACCGGGTCCACTCCGTCTGTTCTTGCCTTTCACAATAAAAGCCCTTGACTTAGTATTCATATTCACTTTAACTCTTTCTATTTGTTCTTTGCAGACCTTTTCAAGGACTCATTCCAAAACCAGGTGAGATAACGTGAACGCCTCCTTAAATAACCACCATGTAGCACAGAAGAACTCACGCGGACGTCGAGTAATATTAATAAATGGCGTGGTGGTTTCCTGCAGCGCCTCGCCGCGTCACTTTACTGAAGAAGGCCTACGCCTCGATAAGCGGTGAGTGGAGCGTCCGCTTTGCCCCGCCGCCGCTTTTTTGTTTGCGTCGGCGTCCACTGAGCCGATTCTCTCCGTCTCTCCAGACGACGACGACGTCAACCGCCTGGGGGAGAAAGTCGTCCTGCGGGACCAGGTCAAGGAGCTCTTCAACAGGAAGTACGGTGGGTGGACTTCCTGTTTTGAGGTGAACTCTCAGATTTCCTTGAATTTAATCCAAGATAAATATGTGAACTTCCTTTTTGTCAGACACGAGACGCACACAGCTCACCGTCATTAGAACACAGGGCTCGTACGGTCACGGAGAACCGGGAAGTCATGGAATAAAAAAATGAAAAAAAGGTTATTTACAGGCCTGGAAAAATCCGTAATAAAAAAAAAGAAATGGCAAAAGTCCTGGAAAGTTGTTATTTTCATGTTTTATTAAAAATAATAAACATTTATATACATATGTATTCTTTTAATCTAACTATTGTCTCTCATTTTAGGTTTATACTCATTATACAGCGAGATTTTACAAAATCCGGAAACTTGGTTTAAAGTCCGTTGGTCGACACGTGTTTGAACCCGGAACATGTTCATTCATTTTATTTTGTATTTCTCTGGTTGCCGATCTTTTAAAAAGCTCCGTTTCCTGTCTCGCGCTGCGTTCAGGTGACGCTCTGGGACTGGACCGCTCCGTCGTGGTCCCCTACAAGCTGATCCGCGGCAGCCCCGAGTCGGTGGAGGTGGGCGGGCTCCCGGCCGACGTCCCCTTCAGGAACCCCAACAGCTACGACATCGTGTGCCTGGAGAAGATCCTCCACGCCGCCGACAACCTCACCTTCGACATCAAGAGCCAGCTGCAGTGAGTGACCTCAGGGGCCTCAGGGGGCTTCAGGGGCCTCGGGGCCTTCAGGGGCCTCGGGGGCCTCAGGGGGCTTCAGGGGCCTCGAGCTCATCGTGGTTTATTTGTGCGTCTGCATTGAAATGCAGCCTCTGAGACGTCAACGAGTAAACAACAGCATGTAAACAACAACAAAGAGCAAACAACATGTTGAGATGAGAGAATGGAGGCAAAGACACGGAAGGTTCTTTAGAAAGATTCTTTTTTTCTTATTTTATCTCCCTCGCTCTCTCTCTCTCTCTTTCTCCATGTCTCTCTCTCTATGTCCCTACATGTCTCTCTCTCTCTCTTTCTCCATGTCTCTCTCTCTATGTCCCTACATGTCTCTCTCTCTTTCTCTATGTCTCTCTCTCTATGTCCCTACATGTCTCTCTCTCTCTCTCTCTCTCTATGTCTCTCTCTCTATGTCCCTACATGTCTCTCTCTCTCTCTCTCTCTATCCCTATATGTCTCTCTCTCTCTCTCCCTCTCTCTCTCAGACCCTTTGCAGAGATCTGCAGTCAGGCCTGTAACACCGGTGAGTTGTCAGTGTTTCTGATTCTTTCGTTTCTTTAATCTCAAAACCCTCGGGGAGGTAAACTAAACGTTTTGGCGTCTCCAGTAGCGACGGACGTCTCCACCAATCGACGGAAGCGCAAGAGAGTCCAGGAGAGCAGCCGAGGCCCCGCCTCCTCCGACCTGACGTCGACCAATCAGATTCCAGTGATGGTGAGTTTGAGGCCGCCGTGAGGAATGTTTGAGGCGGTGATCCCGACGCCGCCGCGTCTGTTTAGTGTCTGTTTTGAGATTAGCATATTCGGGTATATATTAATATATATATACAGATATATATTAATATATATATACAGATATTAAACACACTTAATGTGTGCAGGTCGTGCCTGTTTAGCATTTGTTTTTATTTTACCACAATATATACATATATATATATGTGTATATTAATATACATATATATATATATGCATACAGATTGTTATATATATATATATATTAATGTATGCATATATATTTATATATACATTATTATATATATATATGCATAAATATTATTATATATATTAATGTATACATATATATTTATAAACACATTATTATATATATATAAATATATATATACATATATATTAATATATACATACAGGACTGTCTCAGAAAATTAGAATATTGTGATAAAGTTCTTTATTTTCTGTAATGCAATTAAAAAAACAAAAATGTCATGCATTCTGGATTCATTACAAATCAACTGAAATATTGCAAGCCTTTTATTCTTTTAATATTGCTGATTATGGCTTACAGCTTAAGAAAACTCTAAAATCCTATCTCATAAAATTGTAATATTTCCTCAGACCAAGTAAAAAAAAAGATTTATAACAGCTGAGTGTTTGTCAAGGCTCAGGAAACCCTTGCAGGTGTTTCGAGTTAATTAGACAATTCAAGTGATTTGTTTAATACCCTACTAGTATACTTTTTCATGATATTCTAATATTTAGAGATAGGATATTTGAGTTTTCTTAAGCTGTAAGCCATAATCAGCAATATTAAAAGAATAAAAGGCTTGCAATATTTCAGTTGATTTGTAATGAATCCAGAATGCATGACATTTTTGTTTTTTTAATTGCAATGCAGAAAATAAAGAACTTCATCACAATATTCTAATTTTCTGAGACAGTCCTGTATATGTATACATATATATGTATATACACATTATATATAGATATATTTATATGTACATATATTAATGTATCCATATATAATATATATACATATATATGTATGTATTAACATATATATATGTATATTAATATATACATATATATTAGTATATATACATTATTTCATATATATATATTTATATATATGTATGTATATACTTTGGTAACCTTTCAAACCAAATTTTACAATAAGAAAAACTGAATATATAAGATAAGATAAAACAATTATACGAATAATAGTACATACAATATAAATAATAAAAGCCTCATGTCCTCAGCCAGGTCGTCCCTCAGCCGAGGGGTCCTGAAGGCAAAATCACGGTCACCTTAGTGTTCAACATTCTGCTGAAACCAGCGGCAATGAAACGTTTTTAATTTCAGTTTCTTAATGTCTTCGCATTAAACGTCTAATCTTTGAGCTCGGAAGCCGTGCTCGTCTTCCTCCGCTTTTGAATATTAAAAGCACGTTTTTAGAGACAAGGTCGAGCGCTGATGACAACGTGTTCCCTCCGTCCTTGTCTCCTCCGTCCTTGTCTCCTCCGTCCTGCAGCAGTGGCCCATGTACATGGTGGACTACAGCGGGGTGAATGTGCAGGTTCCCGGGAAAGTCAACTACTGAAGGACGGACCTGGACTGCAGCAAAGAGAAGGGGGGGGGGGACTCTTTCCACACGAACACTTGGTCAGAGCCTGGAGGACCGAACACGGAGAGTTCAACAGAATGTATGTGTGTGGATCGCGGAGGCCCAAAGCTTGTTTCCTGCCCCCCCCCACCCGAAGCGGATGGCGGCGGCGCTTCGGTCCGCGTGTCCATCTCACCGAGTCGCGTCGCCGTATCCGACGACGACGAACGACGTCTTTGATAACAATCCGGACTCCGTAATATTCAGATATTTGTACTTTTTATTTATTATATTTATTGACATATAAACATTACGCGCAGGGATGTAAAGTACACGACTCCGTTCTGCGGCTCTCGACACTCAAGCGCCGACATCAGAGGAAACGGCCGGTCATGAAGTGTCTTAATCAAAGGAAGAGGAGATGACGGACTCTCGCTGCTCATCGCGTCGGATACGTCACAACAGCCTGAATGTTTCACGGGAAGGAAGGAATGGTTATATTTAATAATGCTGTACCTTAACGCCAATTAGGCCTTTGAATAAAATGTGTTGCCTTGCACTTTTCACTTTGTTGGGAGTTTCTTTTTTTTTAAAGAATGTTTTTCTTATTGTTTATCAAGAAGCTCCGTTTGCGACGGTAAACAATTGTGTTTCGGATGAATCTGAAGAAATGTCTTGAAGCTGCATTCTCTCTGCTGACCACCAGGTGGTGACTCCTCTGGTTGTATAGAAGTCTATGCTTCATGTGTTAAAGCTGCATTCTCTCTGCTGACCACCAGGGGGCGACTCCTCTGGTTGTATAGAAGTATATGCTTCATGTGTTAAAGCTGCATTCCCTCAACTGACCACCAGGGGGCGACTCCTCTGGTTGTATAGAAGTCTATATAATGACTTCTCTCTTGATGTATTCCCTCAGTAAACATTGTAAACATGAGTTTATGTCTCAGTCTCTAGTTTCAAGTCTTCTTCTATACAGCATGATGTCATCATTTATACTTTATGGTCATTTAGAGTCAAACAGACCATGAAGCAGGGGACGCTTTAGGGGCGGAGCTACAAGGTGAGTATTTTTTTAAAGCAAAACGAGTCAGTCACATGTGACCCCAATGAGATTACGGTTATGTTATATTTTCCTCTATATTCAACAATCATAAGCCCCACGTGAGGAATTAAATCCCACATATGTTTAAGTATCTGGATCCCCTTCGTCTTCTTCATCCTCTTCTTCCTCTTCCTTTGTAAAGAAATGCAGATAAAGCCAAGTCAGGATTCATTTTTTTCCTCATTTCTTTATTACAGATTATTTGTTCTCTTCAGCTTTACTCGTTTTTACAGGTTATGACTGAGCAGAAGGAAGGGACTTTGTTTGGGGGGGGGGGGGGCATCAACATGCTCGCCGCGTCATGTTCGATCGAGACGAGTTCGATGACCTCGATTGTCACGCCGTCAAGTTTTCTTCCCCTTTTTTATTTTTATATCTTCCCATCTGTTTGGACTTAAAGGCTTTTAAAGGTCGTCGAGCTTTAAATATATACACAACGACCCCCCCCCCCCCCCACCGAGTGGCCCCTGGGCACCGCTACTGCAAAATTAAAGACATGACAAGCGCCCGCGTGAGTGCATTGAACATCTGCTGACGGAATGATGTCGTGGAGTCAGATATTACAACAGATGGTCGAGTTAAACGTTACAAAGACACGCGGCTGTTTCCTCCGACACAAGGTCTATTTGTTAGGTTCATTTTTTTCCTTCTCTTATGTACATCAGTTTAACCCTCTTCTCCTCAGATGGGCTAATATAAATATATATATAATATAAATATATATGTATATATACATTATATATATTTATAATATAGATTATAAATATATATTATATACATATATAATATATATGCATATATTATAAATATATATGTTTATAATATAGATTATAAATATATATACATATATAATATATATGCATATATTATAAATATATATGATATACATGTATAATATATATATTATAAATATATATATATATAGATGCATTATATATAAATTATATATAATATAAATATATATATTATACAGGACTGTCTCAGAAAATTAGAATATTGTGATGAAGTTCTTTATTTTCTGTGATGCAATTAAAAAAACAAAAATGTCATGCATTCTGGATTCATTACAAATCAACTGAAATATTGCAAGCCTTTTATTCTTTTAATATTGCTGATTATGGCTTACAGCTTAAGAAAACTCAAATATCCTATCTCTAAATATTAGAATATCATGAAAAAGTATACTAGTAGGGTATTAAACAAATCACTTGAATTGTCTAATTAACTCGAAACACCTGCAAGGGTTTCCTGAGCCTTGACAAACACTCAGCTGTTATAAATCTTTTTTTTACTTGGTCTGAGGAAATATTAAAATTTTATGAGATAGGATTTTAGAGTTTTCTTAAGCTGTAAGCCATAATCAGCAATATTAAAAGAATAAAAGGCTTGCAATATTTCAGTTGATTTGTAATGAATCCAGAATGCATGACATTTTTGTTTTTTTAATTGCATTACAGAAAATAAAGAACTTTATCACAATATTCTAATTTTCTGAGACAGTCCTGTATATGTCTTTGTGCTAAACACCAACGTTTTTGAGCAGAAGCACTTTCATTGCATAACCTCCCAATTTGGAAACGTCACTGAACCAGAACCAGAACCCTCTGAACCCCAAAGAACCTCCAGCGGGACGCGCAATACGCCTTGAAGACACAATCTTTTTTCCGACGGTCCTTGAACACCTCGTGTGACGAACGCCGCCGTGGAGAAAAAAACCCCAACGAAACGAAGCTTAAACTCTTGATATTTCACCAAAAACATTTTATTCTGCACGTGTCTCGACCCAAAAGAACCGCTTGACCCGCGAACAAACACACGGTTCTGACCTCCGGCGAGGAGGCCGTGATTGATGCGGCTTTAGGCTGCGAAACGTTAACAATGGAAACAACACAGAGGCTCCCAACACTTGTAGACGACCCGTGTGTCTAGACCCAGTGTGTGTGTGTGTGTGTGTGTTTGTGTTTTAGTGTTTCTCAAATTGTTGTGTAAAGGATTCGTTGTGCGTTTCTCTTCCTCGTGAGTTCCAGCCGCGATTGTTCCGTTTCCACAGAAGTGCAGGACTTTTATATATTGCAGTGAAAAAGGTCAAACGTGACGACGACCCCCCCCGACCCCCCCCCTACCCAAACACACACACACACACACACACACGCACACGCACACGCACACGCGCACGAAGCTGCTCGGGGTTCCGAGGGTTAAAAATCCCACATCTCGGCAGAACTAAAGTGCTTAATGAGAGATTTTTTTTTATTATCCCCAATGTGAGCTGGAAGCTGGACACGGGGAGACAGATGAGGCTGGAAACACACACACACACACACTCACACTCACACTCACACACACACACACACTCACGCTCCAGAAAGGTGAAAGAGGTTCAGAGGGATGAAGTTCAGTCTCCGGGAAAATATGTCGAGCAGGAATGCCGTGGCGGATGAAGCGTCATTCTGTCGAGCTCTCGTCTCTCGTCTCGCGCTACGATTTGAACGCCGCGGCGGCGTGAAGGTAGGCGGGACCTAGCTGCCGCCGCCCGGCGGCTTGAAGCAGTCCTCCGTCACGCCCTGCGACACCAGCTCCGCCAGCACGTTGTCCAGGTAGTTGGGGTCGGGGTAGCCGTGGCCCGACATGTTGGACATCATCTCCGTCTTGTGGTGGACGCCGTTCCACACCACGGTGTCCGGCTCCCCGGTGGTGCTGGACGTGCCCACGGTGAAGATGAGGCGCCGCATCCACGCCACCTTCAGCAGCTCCAGCACCTGAGGCGAGAGGAATCGTTTAAAGTGAGCTGCCGTCACCATGGAAACAACAGCCCCTGTATATATATATATATACATATATATATATACAGGACTGTCTCAGAAAATTAGAATATTGTGATAAAGTTCTTTATTTTCTGTAATGCAATTAAAAAAACAAAAATGTCATGCATTCTGGATTCATTACAAATCAACTGAAATATTGCAAGCCTTTTATTCTTTTAATATTGCTGATTATGGCTTACAGCTTAAGAAAACTCTAAAATCCTATCTCATACAATTTTAATATTTCCTCAGACCAAGTAAAAAAAGATTTATAACAGCTGAGTGTTTGTCAAGGCTCAGGAAACCCTTGCAGGTGTTTCGAGTTAATTAGACAATTCAAGTGATTTGTTTAATACCCTACTAGTATACTTTTTCATGATATTCTAATATTTAGAGATAGGATATTTGAGTTTTCTTAAGCTGTAAGCCATAATCAGCAATAAATCAGAATAAAAGGCTTGCAATATTTCAGTTGATTTGTAATGAATCCAGAATGCATGACATTTTTTTTTAATTGCATTACAGAAAATAAAGAACTTCATCACAATATTCTAATTTTCTGAGACAGTCCTGTATATATATTTATATAGAGAGAGAACACGGAGCTCAGTGGACGTGGCGGTTCTCACCTTCCTGCCTTTGTCGTTGTCGGGTAGAAAACAGAAGCGAGGGAAACCTCGACAGCTGTACGGCTGTCCTGGGTTGGGATGCTCCGAGCCCTGGAGGAGGAGGAGGAGGAGGAGGACAAACAAGGAGAACATGACTGATGAATGCAAAGACATTGAGTTCAACACTAGTTTGAACAATAATTAGATTCTGGAGAAACTAACTGACAACTAACTAACAGGCAACTAACTCAGCGAGCGCTCCTCCTGTCTGAGGTTTGACTTCCTGTGAAGCACGGCGTAGTGCGCTGTGTGTAGCGTGTAGTGCGTTGTGTGTAGTGTGTAGTTGTGTGTAGTGTGTAGTTGTGGGCCGACCTGCAGCCCCGGCGGGATGCTGTAGATGATCTGGATGGTTCCGCAGTCCGGGTGTCCGGGCAGCGATTGGCCGATGCTGTAGATCTCCATCTTGCCTTTGGGCTGCGCGCCCGTCTTCTCGCCGTAGATCGTCTTGCAGGACGGACACTGCAGGCTGCCGTCCTGAGGGAGACACCCGCCGGCCCGCGGGGACCCGGTCACGCCTCGCCGGGTCGACGCCGACCCGGCGAGGCGCGCCGAGGACCCGTGACCCGGAGCTCTCACCTTGGTGCCGTTGTTGTACATGGCCAGCATGCACAGCAGGTGCAGCGTGTGGCCGCACTTGATGAACTTTCCCGCCGTGTCCGGCAGGACGCTCGGCCCGCCCGGCGCCGCCGGCTGGGTCTCGTATCCGGACGGGTTGGACAGCTGGTCCATGCAGATGATGCAGTCCTGAGGGGGGGGGGGGGGTTAGTGTCGCGGGAAAGAACAAATATATAACTTCCTGTTGGACATGCTGACCCCCCAGGACCTCAGAACCGACCCGACAGAACCGCTCACCTCGTCCTGGACGCCGGCCACCGCCTCCATGTAGCGCTGGATCACGTCCTCGGGCCGCTGAGCCGAGGCTGGAAGAGAAAAGGGACGACGAGAGGAATGAGACGGACAATAAAAACAGTGTTTACGATGAAGACTGGAGAGAATGAGAATGAAATGTTTTGATCTTCACAGGAACACACACACACACACACACACACACACACACACACACACACACACACACACACACACACACACACACACACACACACACACACACACGCACACGCACGCACACGCACACGCACACACGCACACGCACACACGCACACGTCCGCGTGTGTTGTTCATGTTTTACGAAGACGCCACCATTTCATTATTCCGTATTTGGGGTCAACAGGTCGTCCGTTTATCTCCGACATTAAACACCTTTTTATTAAAAATAAATACTTCTTGTGCTTGTTGACATCAAGAAGTGTAAGTGGTCAGAGTGTTGGAGGGGGGGGGGGATTTATGTGAGATATGGGCAGAAAGGAAGAAGCGGCAGTAAAGTAACATTTTAAATAAAACCTTTTTTGATTTTTTTTTGGGGGGTTAAATGACCAACAGTGACCAATAAATGTAAATAAAACACTTTTTAAAGACGCGACAAGGCAAATGGAAGGAAGTGAGCCGATGACATGTTCCTCCAGCCTGGTGGAGCAAAAAGGAACGATGGAGAGAGAGAGAGAGAGCGAGAGAGAGGGGTGGAGGAGGGCTACCTCTCCTGTGCTGCCTCTTGGCTCTCCTAACTGAACTGCTGCTGCTGCTGCTGCTGGGGGGGGGGAGGGGCTTGCTGGGCCTGCTGGCTGGAGGGGGGAGGAGAGGAAGAGGGAGCGAGAAGGGAGCAGGCTGCTGCTGGAGCTGATGGAGCTGCTGCTGTGGCGGAGGAGGAGGAGGAGGAGGAAGAGGAGGAGGCGGCTGCTGGAGCTGCTGCTGAGGGAGGGGGGCAGCGGTGAAGTGCACGCCGAGTCCCACCGCCGACATCAAAATGGAGGCCATGCCTGGAGCGGGGGGGGGGGGGGGGTGGAGGCGGGGCAAGGTAGGGAGCAGGTGAGAGCAAGTGGAGAATATGCAGGAGAAGAGAGGAACAAATCAAAAAGGGGATGAACAATAAACGTGTTTGTTCTGGCGCCGAGAAACCGAAGAGGAAGAGGAGGAGACTCGAGCGTGGTCGTCTAAAGGAACAAAACGCTCTGCACCCTGTGAGAGTACTAATGTACCTTTTTTTTTAAAGGTGAAAAACAAAGCGCAAATTAATGGGTTGATTTTTAGTTATTACACATTTATGACATATTGACCAGTTACCGCTGGTTTATGGTCAAAATAATAATGTAAGAACCAATATTGAGATTATTTATAAACCGCTGTTCACTAACGAGGCCCCGGCCCGCGGGGCGGAGCCTATCGACTCGCGCTCTCATCTTGGGAGAGTGCAGCGGCGGGAAGACGGAGGAGACTCACTCTGCATGGCAAGTTGGCCGTTGTCATGACGATTACAGCCGGCCTGCGGTCAATAGGAGACCCTGAATTATTATTATTAAAATATAATCCTCGCACGCCTGCCGCATCTAACAGGTCGGAGGCCATGAAGGGGAAGAAGGCGGAGCTTAACTGTTCACGAGCCCCGGACACGCCGACCCCGACGCCACAGAATAAAACTTTAGATCTCACGGCACCAGATTTACTCAAATTTGGCATAAATCAACATACATTATAATCATTATAATTTCACCGTTGAACAGACTCTGGCGTGATTAATATGCAGACGCAGGACGACGCTCCGCTCCTCAAGCCGGGATAAAGGTTCTCCGGGAATAGAAGTCATTCATCGTGTGTCGGGTTTGATATTTAAATGTGATGACGTGACAAAAAAGAAAAGAAATAGTGACGTAATGAAGAGGAGAGCGCTATAAATAGTTTATGTGGAAGTTGAGGCACATGTGCGCATATATATATATCTAGAGCGAATTACCGCATACAATTTTAATAAATAAATATTTATTTATTTTAATGCGGTAATGCTATATATATATATATATAAAAATATAAATATAGCGCATTACCGCATAAAAATAAAATAAATAAATATTTTTATTTATTTTTTATATCAAGACTGATTAGATTGTTTATTGTCTTTATTTTTAATTCAGTGGTATCTAAATATCAGGATGAAACCATGAAGCTCGTCACACTTCGGCCACACAGCTCTTCAACCAGCCTCCAATAAACAGATCACATTACATGCGTTTGGTTAAACGGACGCTTCTCTCCTCTTTTATTTTGTATTCCCTTCTTCCAGCTATTCTGTGGCTCGCCGTTCCTAAACAGAACGACACTCACGAGTCAAAAATAAAGAGCGCGTGGGGCGAGGGAACAGAGCGAGGGTACAAAAAGAAACACGACTGAACCATGTGAGAGAGAGAGAGAGAGAGAGAGAGAGAGAGAGAGAGAGAGAGGTGCAGAACAGAGCGCCGGCCCGGTGAGAGAGCCGTTTACCTGCCAGGGCGGAGCTCACGCTGGTGGATCCATTCAGCGGCACAGAGATGGACGGGACACTGCGGGACAGGAAACAAGGACAGACGGCCGGTCAGTAACAACAACAACAACGACAACAACAACAGCAAAACGACACGGCAACAATGAAGCGAGCTGGGAGAAGCAAACAAAAGACCGCCGACCGTTTCGGTTTCCAAGAGCGGCGACGTTAAGGGGGGGCGGGGGGAGAAAACAAAACCCGCTGGAGAATTGGCTGGAAATCACGGACAGAACCGCTTGAATCACGACGGCGCCCGTTGTCGATTCATCATCGGTCCGTGATTTTCTCCGTCGGTCTAATTCGGTCGATGAGAATGTCAGAAAAGTTCCTCGAGAAGCCAAAACGACGCCTTCAAAGGTCTCGACCTGCCCAGAACTCAGACGGCCGGTTCAGTGACAACGAGGAGTTCATCGTGCAGGAAATACTCACGTGTCAGTTTGGTCTCCGAAGCAGAGTTCACGACGCGAAAAACGTAAAGTTTACGATCATCTGGGGAAAGCGGCAAGTCCTGACTAGTCGTCAGGACTTGCCGCTTTCCCCAGATGATCGTAAACTTTACGTTTTTCGCGTTAAGGAGGAGGAGGAGGAGCCTAACTGACGTTTGACATCGCTTCCGAACAAATGACACGATTCAATTGGCAACGCGACCGTTTACATGTTGTCGTTCGACTAATCCACTCGCTACGGGACGACATGGTGCACACGGCCCTGATTGAGAAGTCGGAGCGACGGCTGCGGGAATGGAGCCACACAAAGCTCCGGGGTGGAGGACATCCAGCGCGCCGCCCTCCTATTATTCGTTCCCGCCGGCGGAGACAACATTAAATCAGACTGAACGAGAACGGGCACTCGGTAGAGCGCATACCTTCGCATATCACTAGATTGGACATTGAATTATGAACATTTTGGCATTAGTTGCATGGCAATTGGATAAAAATGGACCGTGCTATGGTTAAAAGAAGATTTTGACCTTTTCATGACCTTGACCGTTGACCCTATCGATCCCAAAATATAATCAAATGGTCCCGGGATAATAACCAATCATCCCACCAAATTTCATGCGATTCGGTTTAATACTTTTTGAGTTATGTGAGTAACACGCATACAAATAAATAAATAAATACACGGCGATCAAAACATAACCTTCCGCATTCTCAGCATGCAGAAGGTAATTCGTGAGGCGCGTCGTCGTTACGCCTTCGGCGAGCGGCCGGCTCTCTGTGCGCCGCCGGGAGCGGAGCAGGAGGACGGCGGCGGCGGGCCAAACAAACATGCCGCAGAGTGTTTTTGTTATTCCTGTTCTTAAAGGATGTGTCAAAGTGGAGCCAGGCAGGAAAGGGTGGGGGAGGGGAGGGCGGCGGGGGGAAGGTCACATGCAACTCTTTCAGGTCGCCAGAGCTACCTTCAGGGTTCTTACACATGTTGACCGGTGGATTTCCAGGACTTTAAACCAAATTTCCATGACCAAACTGAAATTTCGGTATAAACATGAATTTTTTTTGAAAATGTTGCGTATTGAGAGCGTACGCCGGCTTATATTTTGAGCGTCTTTCTTTAAAAAACGTATACATTATTTCAAACTCGCCGTAAATGAACGTGTGCTTATAACACATGTCCATGACTTTTCCCAAACTTTTATGATTTAAGTTTTTTTCCATGACTTTTCCAGGCCTGGAAATAACCATTTAAAAATTCCATGACTTTTCCAGGTTTTCCATGACCGTACGAACCCTGTATCACACACACACACACAGACACACACACACACACACACACACACACCTCAGGCCGTTGGCACTGGTAGAGCCGGTCGGGAGCGGCGCGGCCAGTTGGCTTCCGGAGGGCGGTGGAGGCCAGGGGCTGCCCCACGACATCCCCCCCACAGAGAGGGGTCTCCTCGGGTACGGCGAGTAGACAGAAGTGGGGTGAGCCACGGCGGCCCGGCCCGTCGCTTGGAGACCGGGCCGGTTCAGGCTGCCCGACGAAAAGGAATGTCGCGAGCGGCTGGGCATGGGTCCTGTGCTGCTGTGGCTCAAACACTGCTGGCAGGAGCAGGCGGGGCCCGAGGGGATGGCCGGGGGGCCCAGGGAGGCCAGCGGGTAGGGCTGGTTGCACTGCCGTCGCACCTGCCGCCTGAAGCCCGTCGCTTTGTTCACCTGGGCTAGAGACGTGAGGTCCACGATGTAATTGTATCCATGTGGGCCCAGGTCCGCCGTGCCCTGGCGGGCCTGGTAGCTGTGCTCCAGGAGGATAGAGGTTCGAGTCTCATACGGAGTCCACCCACCTTCATCGTTGAGCCACTCCCAGTAAACGCCACTGCCGAGGCCCGAGGACTGGGCGAACAGGGACCGGCGTACCGACCGGGTCTTTCCTGGAAACAGAAAGAGGATGTGCCACTAAATACACGACATTTAAACCACATTATTAAAGCCTCGTGTTAAAAATGAATTAACTTGCAGGCTGGAATAAAGACAAGTCCCTTATTTATATATATATATATAAAATAAATACATAATATATACTTAAATATATATAATACATTATAAATAATACATTATATGCATATAATATGCATAGAATGTATTATATATCATGTATTTATTTATTATATATATAGATATATATATAACATAAATAAATACATAATTAGATAATTAACTGAACTATATATATATCAGTGTTGTATCTTATGCTGCTGCTTTATAGGCTTGTTCATTAACGTTATTAATTAAGCTATAACGCTATAACCACTAGCTAGGTCATTGTTTATTTACAAGCTCAGTTAAACTAGCTAGCACGAATCAACAACAACATGCTAATTATCACAATTGTTTGCAAAGTGACGGGTTCAGGAGAGGCCCCGTGGATACGTTAGTTATAAAACACACACTCACGTAACAAGAGTTGTATATATATGTCAGAACGTCCTCCTGGGTGCTTAGCTTAGCTTGCAGCTATGTAAACAACAGCGCTCCCGTTAGCTCATGCTAAGCTACCGAACTTGGCCCGATAACTAATAATACACACAAAAAGACGCCAAACGTAACATCGCATTGATGTGGATATCCCGCTCGTGACGTCAGAGAGAAATATCCTCACCCGTGTCCTGGCGAAACTGCTTCAAGCTCGGTATGTCGATGAGATACGGCGACAGGCTGGGGTCCGATTGTCCGAGGCAGATGCTCGTGGAGCCGGGTCCCCCTCCTCCTCCCCGCGGGCCCCGCGGAGCCAAGCACCGCTCGATGTGCGCGCTCACCTGGCCGCTGTAAGGCCGCCAGTAGCCCAGGTCGTCCTGCCACTCCCACACCGCGATCATGGGCTGCGATTGCCCCGCGGACCCGGACGGCGTGGCGGCCGCCGCCGAGGCGGAGGGCCCGTTCCTGGACCCGTTGACCCGGGCGCAGGAGCCGGACACGATCGCCATGTTCAGCCGAGCTAACAAAACAACTCCTTCTGGTTAGCCGCTCGACTGACTGTGGCTAGCGGAGAAAAAACGCACACGCAAAAAATAAAAAAACCGTCTGCTAGCTCGGTTCGCTAAAAAACGCCATCGTTAATTCGTTAACACGCTTTAGAGGAAGATGTGAGGTGGATAGTAAACGTCGGAGAGCCTCGGTGGACATGTACGGGCATGTTGGGGTTCAGCGGGTGACGTTAGCTCGGTGACAGCGTTGCCAGGGTTCCTTCCTTCCTCTCGCCGCTGCCTTCAGGGACCACTGGGAAGAATCGCAAGTCGAGGCACGTTTGTGGGAACTAACCATTTGTGTGTGTATGTGTGTGTAGTCTGTCACACTTATAAACGCCCCTGATAATTATTATTAATATTCATTATTATTAATCCTTTTTTTAAAGATTAGTGATAGTGATTTAGAATTACATTGCCTGGGATTTTTTAAATTGTTGTTATGTGGAAAATATCTTTAGAACATATAACTCCACGTGAAAATCATTTCATGAATCAAAATACAAAATAATTCATATGTTACTGCTGCTGGCACACAAAAAGAACCTTTGAGTACACGACCCTCCCTTATCTCGGTAGTTTACAAGCTGCACCTGAAGGTTGCATTCTTCTTTTCTTACAACACACTTCTTCATTGTTAAATCCTCCACTTCTTTCTCTGCTTCTTTATTTTAAGGAGGTTATATCACCCTCAACGCTATTACTGCCCTCAACTGGAGTTAAATGGGTATGACATAATTTACACTCCCCCCCCCAAAAAATAAATCTAAATATATCTGTTGAAAACTTTAGGCTGGTTGTTTAAATAATCTTTAAAACCCAACTTCAACTGTATTGAATATATATATATATATGTGAATGTATATACATATATATATATATATTTATATATATACCCTAAATATGATAAGTGGTTTGGAGAATGGGAATATATATATATTTATGTATATTCAGATAAATATGAATTAATATATTTATATATACAGTATATGTATATATACATATACGTACATATATATGCATATATATATATGTATATATATTTATATATATTCCTATTCTCAGATCCGCTTATCCTATTTAGGGTATATACAGGACTGTCTCAGAAAATTAGAATATTGTGATAAAGTTCTTTATTTTCTGTAATGCAATTAAAAAAACAAAAATGTCATGCATTCTGGATTCATTACAAATCAACTGAAATATTGCAAGCCTTTTATTCTTTTAATATTGCTGATTATGGCTTACAGCTTAAGAAAACTCTAAAATCCTATCTCATAAAATTTGAATATTTCCTCAGACCAAGTTAAAAAAAAGATTTATAACAGCAAAACAAAATCAAACATTTGAAAATGTGTTTCCAGGTGTTTCGAGTTAATTAGACGATTCAAGTGATTTGTTTAATACCCTACTAGTATACTTTTTCATGATATTCTAATATTTAGAGATAGGATATTTGAGTTTTCTTAAGCTGTAAGCCATAATCAGCAATATTAAAAGAATAAAAGGCTTGCAATATTTCAGTTGATTTGTAATGAATCCAGAATGCATGACATTTTTGTTTTTTTAATTGCATTACAGAAAATAAAGAACTTTATCACAATATTCTAATTTTCTGAGACAGTCCTGTATATACATATTTATATTCATATATATATACATATACATATTTATATACATATACATATTTATATTCATATATATATATATATATATATATATATATATATATATAGAAGACTCACATGAATTGCACTCTTTCCAGTATACCAAGCACACCTAATTCAAAGATTAGAACAAACTGGTTTCAAATCTTTACGCCGCGGCCTCGGAGAATACTAAACGTTTGTTTATCTGCAGGGCGTTCATTTATCTCACGGAGAAGAAAATGGAACTGGAAGTCTCTGACACCAGCTGGAACATTATTTAAATCGGAGCCCAAGTGGGATTTGAACATTAACCCATAAAGTGTCACATAATCAATATCCACCAAGTCCACGCCAAGTCATCTGAAAATGACAAATGTAATAGTGTGCGCCGGTATTAAAGTGGTATGCGACCTTATATTTATATATAAAACTAACCGTGTTCAGTTCTGCTTTTGCAATATAAGCAGAACACAATATTTTCACACCTAATACACAATAAAAAAATGAGAAAGAATCCACCTGCAGCCAATAAAGTGTTCCAAGCCAGTGGGTCAAATAATTTAACTTTGAGAAAGCGGCTTTGATTTATCGTTTATCTTCATCTCCGAGGGAGATCCCGCGGATAAAAAGGTGTCGGACGAGATTGACCCCATGTAAAAAAAAAAGGAAAGAATATGCTCAGTATGAATGTAGTAAATTGATCTGAAGCGGATTAAAGGTTCACTTCGCCTACATTGTAATACAAAAAGACATTTCACGTTTAACCTCCCGTCTGGATCTGGTTTTATCTGTCCAGGCTGTGAAGTAGATGTGCCTCTGAGATTATTTTATTAGATTGTTGTGTCTTCGCCTCGATGAGATCACAGGGAAGGGAATCGAGCTCACGGCACTCAGGAACGAAGGGAAAGGGACAGAAAACAGTTTCCCCCAAAATAATCTGCAGACCTCTCTGTCTCCTGACTTCCTCTACGGAGGAGGACAGCCACACACACACACACACACACACACACACACACACACACACACACACACACACACACACACACACACACTTGGAATTGAAGAAAAGTTAGTAGTCGTACAGTGGTGAGACAGAAACTGTGCTGTAAAGGAAAAATATATATAGTATACATATATATATATTAGGGCTGTCAATCGATTAAAAAAAATTAACTAATTAATCGCACATTTTGAAATTGCGATTAATTAATCGCGATTAATCGCAATTAAAAGTTAAAAGTTAAAAGTTCATTCTTTTTAAAGACCAAACTTCACACAGAGCTGTGTTTTCAAAGAGGCTCCTACATATACAGTGCCAGTGAGGTATTTAATATCGTGGATGATAAATTGTTTCTTCAGTGAAACATCAGATTAGTAAAAAAAAAAGTATATTGAGACCCCATTGGTCCTGTCATCTTTAACATTGAACACAGCAGAACCAGTGGCCTTGGTAACTGACTGACATTCAAATATGTCACGTTAACCCTCTGGAGGCTGGGCTCATTTTATACATTTTACAAAAAAAATTAAATTCACCGTTTAACCCTTGTGTTGCCTTCGGGTCATTTTGACCTGAATCAATATTACACCCTCCTGCCGCCTTCGGGTTAATTTGACCCCATTCAATGTTTAATGTCGGTGTTCTTTCGGTAGTCAACAAACAAACATAAAGTGCCTCACACTTAAACTTGGAAAACAATATTAATTCTAATAATTTTCTGGAGGTTTTAATTGCTGGCGTCAAATTGAACCCAAAGGGTAAAATATGTTAGTAAATATAAAGGTAACAGGAGGGTGAAAAATTGAATCGGGTCAAAATGACCCAAAGGCGGGGGGAGGGTTAAATATTTAATCGGGTCAAAATGACCCGAAGGCAGGCCCGGGGTGGGTAATCGGGAGAATCGGGAGAGTTCCCGGTGGGCCGCTTCACTTCTGGGCCGGTCGAGAATTTTATTTGTTTTTTCACTACCATAAAAAAAGTGGGCTGGTCTTGAGCCTGAAATTCCCGGGCTGAAAAGTGGCCCCACTCCAGCCCTGCCCGAAGGCAACACAAGGGTTAAAAGTGTTTCCCTTCTTTTTAAAGACAAAACTTCACACAGAGCTGTGTTTTCAAAGAGGCTCCTGCATATACAGTGCCAGCGAGGTATTTAATATCGTGGATGATCAATTGTTTCTTCAGTGAAACATCAGATTAGTAAAAAAAAAGAAGTATATTGAGACCCCATTGGTCCTGTCATCTTTACCACTGAACAGCAGAACCAGTGGCCTTGGTAACTGACTGACATTCAAATATGTCACGTTAACCCTCTGGAGGCTGGGCTCATTTTATACATTTTACAAAATAAATTAAATTCACCGTTTAAAGTCTTTTGCATGTGACACATCCCCATGTGTTATACATCAAACATTCCAGAACAATCTCAGCTCTGAAATGAGCCTCATTGTCCTCGCGCCGTGTCCTCTGGTTCTCTGACTGACAGGCTGCTAAATGAGCCTAACCTGTGAGGTGGGAGGTCCTTTGTGATTTACTGAGTGTTCATTGGGTTTTTTCCCCCCGAAATGTTGACAGACAAACGGATTGACCAATCACGTTGAAGGTTTCGTGTGTCGCGTTCTTTCCGCGCCGCGTCACCCGACACGTCGCTCCTCCGTTCCTCTGTGTATCAGAGGGGGAGACGGGAGGAAGGAGGAGCAGGAGGAAACCCGACTGATTCATCCACGAGTTAAACTGATTTCTGCTCCTTATTTTCGCGGAGAAATGATTGTTTTAAAAAGGGAAACAGTGTCAAACCGTACTGCCGCTGTTTTAAAAAAAAAAGTTTAAAAAAATTGCGTTAATTGCGTTAAAATATTTTAGTGCGTTAACGCGGCCAAATTAATCACAGATTAACGCGTTAACGCTGACAGCCCTAATATATATACATACATATATGTATATATACATATATGTATATAAAACATATATATCTATTCACATATGTATAAACATATATACATATATATGTATATAAAAACACACATATATATATATACACACATATATGTAAATATATATGTATACATATATATATGTATAATATATGTATTTGTATACATACGCTACCGTTCAAAAGTTTGGGGTCATCCAGACAATTTTGTGTCTTCCATGAAAACTCACTTTTATTTATCAAATGAATTGAAAATTGAATAGAAAATATAGTCAAGACATTGACAAGGTTAGAAATAATGATTAATATTTGAAGTATTAATTTTGTTCTTCAAACTTCAAGCTCAAAGGAAGGCCAGTTGTATAGCTTATATCTCCAGCATAACTGTTTTCAGCTGTGCTAACATAATTGCACAAGGGTTTTCTAATCAGACATTAGTCTTCTAAGGCGATTAGCAAACACAATGTACCATTAGAACACTGGAGTGATAGTTGATGGAAATGGGCCTCTATACACCTGGAGATATTTCATTAGAAACCAGACGTTTCCACCTAGAATAGTCATTTACCACATTAACAATGTATAGTGTGTATTTTTGATTAATGTTATCTTTATTGAAAAAACAGTGCTTTTCTTTGAAAAATAAAGACATTTATAAGTGACCCCAAACTTTTGAACGGTAGTGTATATGTATGGTCATAACCTTTGCAGTATATAAATACATATATAGATGTATATATACATCTATATATACATCTATATAAAACATATATACATATACATCTATATATACATCTATATAAAACATCTATACATATACATCTATATATATGCATCTATATATATAGATGTATATATATATATTTCGTGACACATTGCACAGAGGTCTGTCCCGCTGTGATCTCATGATAACTTATAGATATTAAAGGGAACGCTCACTTGGAAGAAGCCTCTTTGTCATTTCTCGGGCTATGATGTCATTCTTCACGATGGCAGAACCACTCGCCCTCGTCGTTAAGGAGAGTGATACCCCCCCCCCCCCACACACACACACCGATCACCGCCGATTTGCAGAACCACACACACACACACTTAATAAATCTCTTTCTTGCTCTTTCGGCACGTGTAAAACAAATCAAAATGAGAATAGCTCACACGGCGGTGGAATAAACCTCTAATCCTGCAGTCCAGAGACCTGGAAGTGGTCCAGAGACCTGCACGTGGTCCAGAGACCTGGAAGTGGTCCAGAGACCTGCACGTGGTCCAGAGACCTGGACGTGGTCCAGAGACCTGCAAGTGGTCCAGAGACCTGCACGTGGTCCAGAGACCTGGAAGTGGTCCAGAGACCTGGACGTGGTCCAGAGACCTGGACGTGGTCCAGAGACCTGCACGTGGTCCAGAGACCTGGACGTGGTCCAGAGACCTGGACGCGGTCCCGCTCCGTTTGGACTGAACCTCCAGAAGGGCGTCGCGGCCGAGGACTCGGCGATGACTCATCTCCTCTCGCCGGCTGCGGAACAATCTCCATTAACCGATGGCTGCTTGCCCAGTCCGGGGCAATCGGCACCACCGCCTCACTCCGCCTCACTCCGCCTCACTCCGCCTCACTCCGCCTCACTCTGCCTCACTCTGCCTCACTCTGCCTCACTCCGCCTCACTCTTGTCGGTGTCAACGGGTCAGTGTGTGTGTGTGTGTGTGTGTGTGTGTGTTGACCAATGACACATCCTGGCTCCTCAGGTGTGAACACATGAATACACAAAGAAGAACACACACTGATCTGTTCACGAGGACCGGGGCACGGTGTAGTTTCATAAGCGGGATGTCGTTTTTTTAAAAGATGTCACGCGTTGGCTTCAGTCGGACTTGTTATGCCACCTAAAAAAAAAATGTAAAAAACAAATAAAAACGGATAAAAAGGTGTTTTTGCCTATAATAATAATAATCAAAAAAAGAATCTGCCAATGGAAGAAGAGAAATATCAAAATGAGATGTCGTATTTAGTAGAAACAAGAATCTCCCGGAGCGATACCATCGTATTATATTTCTGATTATTTTGCGATATTCTGAGTATTTATGTGATAATAAATCCATCACAATATTATGCTGTATATTCAAAGGAACTGGGTGAACTCATTGTGAGCTCTACTTCACTGCCGGGGGTCATCATGGGCCCGCATGTGGTCTTCAGGATGCATTGTCCCACACACGAGTGAAATAAAGAGACAATCATATTGTGTGATTAGTATTAATCCATAAACGCACAACAGATTTTAATTGATGCGCTTGAGATGTTTGTTGAGTACAGTGAGATGTCTCCTGAATTAAGATCCCTAAAATAAAAAAAACACCTTCAAAAAGCTATATATTCCATCAGGCCAGGTGGAGGTCAAAGGTCAACGAGCGTATCGGCGTGACCCGTTTTCAGTGTATTTACTTTATAACACAACTCTGTGAGCTCTCTGGAAAAGTAATGACATCACACCCTTCACGGTCCTCCACGCAAACATCGCAAAACACACATTTCAGGAAGTCTAGATGAAAATAAAAAGATATAAATAAAAATAACTTTATTTATACAGCACCTTTAAAAACAGAGTTTACAGAGAATCAAGGGGAAACAAATAGAACGGTACAAATATAAAATAAAAAACGACAGACAAGTTACATGAGGGGAACCAAAGAACTGCATGGAAGCTGCTCTATAAAAATGGATTTTAAGAAGTGATTTAAAAGAAGATACTTAAAAAATAATATACAGGACTGTCTCAGAAAATTAGAATATTGTGATAAAGTTCTTTATTTTCTGTAATGCAAAAAAAAAAAAAAAATGTCATGCATTCTGGATTCATTACAAATCAACTGAAAATATTGCACCTTTTTTTTTTTTTTTTAATATTGCTGATTTACAGCTTAAGAAAACTCTAAAATCCTATCTCATAAAATTTTAATATTTCCTCAGACCAAGTAAAAAAGATTTATAACAGCTGAGTGTTTGTCAAGGCTCAAAACCCTTGCAGGTGTTTGAGTTAATTAGACAATTCAAGTGATTTGTTTAATACCCTACTAGTATACTTTTTCATGATATTCTAATATTTAGAGATAGGATATTTGAGTTTTCTTAAGCTGTAAGCCATAATCAGCAATAAATCAGAATAAAAGGCTTGCAATATTTCAGTTGATTTGTAATGAATCCAGAATGCATGACATTTTTGTTTTTTTAATTGCATTACAGAAAATAAAGAACTTCATCACAATATTCTAATTTTCTGAGACAGTCCTGTATATACACTACCGTTCAAAAGTTTGGGATCACCCAGACAATTTCGTGTCTTCCATGAAAAATCACACTTTTATTTATCAAATGAATATAAAATATAGTCAAGACATTGACAAGGTTAGAAATAATGATTAATATTTGAAATATTAATTTTGTTCTACAAACTTCAAGCTCAAAGGAAGGCCAGTTGTATAGCTTATATCACCAGCATAACTGTTTTCAGCTGTGCTAACATAATTGCACAAGGGTTTTCTAATCAGACATTAGTCTTCCAAGGCGATTAGCAAACACAATGTACCATTAGAACACTGGAGTGATAGTTGCTGTAAATGGGCCTCTATACACCTCTGGAGATATTTCATTAGAAACCAGACGTTTCCACCTAGAATAGTCATTTACCACATTAACAATGTAGAGAGTGTATTTCTGATTAATTTAATGTTATCTTTATTGAAAAAACAGTGCTTTTCTTTGAAAAATAAAGTCATTTCTAAGTGATCCCAAACTTTTGAACGGTAGTGTATATTTTTTCTTCTGCTTTAAAAAAAGAAGAAGTTTATTTAGAAAAAATAATGTGTGAATGGGAGGGCTCGTAAAAATAAATAAAAATCCCGATATCTTCCGTGTGTCGTCATGACGCATGGACAGCTTTTTACGTCATTTAAATTCAAACTGTCACATTTTAAATTCAGGCGTCATAAACTATTTAGTTATGTTCAGGAAAAACATTTAAAATGGGCTTATTCGATGAGTTTATGAAATATGATGGAAGATGCATCCCGATGTCAACAAACACTCTGGTCTCCTGGTCCCCCCCCCCCCCCCCAAACCATTAACAGCCTCTCACATGTTATCCCACGTCACTTTGTTGGTTATCAACGCGGTTTTCATAAATTAGAGCCGCGCTCTCCCGAAGTGCAACGAGGAGTCCCGAATGAATCCTCTCGCCCCATTGGCTGGTTTTTAAGTGTGATGAGTGCAAACAGGAAGTGGAGCAACTATGCTTCTGACCACAGGTTATAGAGTGTTTGTTTTTCCCCAGCAGAACGTCTCTTATTTATTTATTTTCAGAATCCATCATTGCGAGCGGAGATGGTTTTGTTTATTTATTTGTGTTTTCTTCTTCTTCCCGGAATGAACTCGTTCCGCTCATCGACCCTTTTTTTTTTCCGCGAAAAGGTTTTGTGAGCCGGCGAACACGCTAATGCGTCTCCACTCTGGGGGAACACACACTTCCTGTGGTCCTGAAGCTGGACCCACAGGGGGGCTGTCAAGTAATGTATTACCAAATATCATTTAATGTGCTCATCCTTTGGTGCTGGGGGGGGGGGGGGCCTACATGTCACAGGGACCCAGTCATACTGGGACCATAGAGAGAACACGACTGAGAACACGTTCAGAGTCACGTTGCGTAATCCCGATCTCGTGTTTCACTGGCTGGGAACAAGGAATTAAAACTCTGGACACTCAAATAATAATCCCCCCAGACTTGTAAACAGGATTACACCGATCTTCTTCTTCTTCTTCTTCTTCATTGTCTTCTTTTTCTTCTTCTTTTTCTTCTTCTCTTTCTTTTTCTTCTTCTTCTTCTTCTTCTTCTTCTTCTTCTTCTTTTTTTCTCAGTTTTACTGTCTCCAGACTTAACAACGGAGACGTTCGTGTGTTCCTGTAAAACTTCATTGCCACTTTTTTATTATAATGTTCATGAACCTGTTTCATCGTCAGCGGTAACTACAGCTGTTTATTCCCCCCCCATGAAAGTCGTGGTGCGCATCACTCCTCACGTAAAAGAGTTTCAGTCTCTCCCTGAAAAACGTGAATAAAAAAAGGGATTCATATATTCAGCAGCCAGAGGCATGAATAAAAAACACATGTTGAGGACTGTATGTTCACACTGATATCTTTAAAAAATAAACATAATTTATTCTAATCTAGACCTCCCCCCCCCCCCCCCCAAAGGCAGCCAGCATCCATTTGCAAAGGATTATGGGATGAGTAGTTCTTTTACTGGGACAAACCAGTGTTTTTTTTCTTCCGATATATAATTTTTTTCCCGCTCTCAGTCCAATATTTCATAGTCACGATGGATCTCGTTCATTTTTTGGGGGCTTTAACCAAGTTGTTTTTTGGAGCTGTTTGGTAAAAAAAGGGGAGGAGCTTCATAAAATCCGTGGCATGTGATTGGATGAACCATCTGTCAATCAAACGCTCAGCAGTCCTTTTTGAGCGAAGAAAGACTGATGCTAATGCGGCTATGCTAACCTCGTAAGGAGCCGCCATTGTTGTTTTCGAACCAACAGGAGCCTCTCCGCGTAAGCCCCGCCCCCTAGCTCCTCGCAGCGCGTTGATTGGTCCGCGCTCCGGCTTTCCGCACACTGACGCATTACTTGATGCATTTTCGCGTGACGTTTTGCATTTTGGAGGCATTGAAGTGTAATAATGTCAACGTGACGATGTGAAGGAGACGGCGTGATGAAGGGTGTTGCCATGACAACAACACTTGATCTGAACTCTGCTTTGTTTATGTCTAATCTACGTTCAAACCGGCGCCTACAGCAGCCACAACCTGTTTTTAGTGGTAATCCTATTGAGGCGAGCGAGGAGAGCCTCCAGTGCGATGCACGATCTCTGGGGAAGATAATCCTCATGCAGTCGTAGGAATCTGAATAAAAGAGGTGTGACAACAAATATAAATATGAAAGCAAGTATTCATCGTAGACATGATCACTTAACGTGTGCTGAGATGAAATGTTAATTGTTTAAATATAGAAGCATGTTAATTAGAAGCTAGAGTCACTGGAGGCTGTTTGCAGTTTGATTCATATATATATACAGGACTGTCTCAGAAAATTAGAATATTGTGATGAAGTTCTTTATTTTCTGTAATGCAATTTAAAAAACAAAAATGTCATGCATTCTGGATTCATTACAAATCAACTGAAATATTGCAAGCCTTTTATTCTGATTTATTGCTGATTATGGCTTACAGTTTAAGAAAACTCAAATATCCTATCTCTAAATATTAGAATATCATGAAAAAGTATACTAGTAGGGTATTAAACAAATCACTTGAATTGTCTAATTAACTCGAAACACCTGCAAACACATTTTCAAATGTTTGACAAACACTCAGCTGTTATAAATCTTTTTTTACTTGGTCTGAGGAAATATTAAAATTTTATGAGATAGGATTTTAGAGTTTTCTTAAGCTGTAAGCCATAATCAGCAATATTAAAAGAATAAAAGGCTTGCAATATTTCAGTTGATTTGTAATGAATCCAGAATGCATGACATTTTGTTTTTAATTGCATTACAGAAAATAAAGAACTTTATCAAAATATTCTAATTTTCTGAGACAGTCCTGTATATATATATATATATATAAATGTATGTATATATATATATGTCTGGATATATATACATGTACAGTATCTATATATATATGTGTAGAAATGTGTATATATATGTATATATGTTTATATATGTACATATATATATGTATATGTGTATATATATGGATATATGTGTATATATATGTATATATATATATCTATATGTGTATATATATGTGTATATATATATGTGTGTATATATATGTCTATATGTGTGGATATATATGTGTATATATGTGTATAAATATGTATATATATGTATATTTGTGTATACATGTGTAGAAATATGAATATATATTTTATATATTTGGTCTGAGGAAATATTCAAATTTTATGAGATAGGATTTTAGAGTTTTCTTAATAAGCCATAATCAGCAATATTAAAAGAATAAAAAGCTTGCAATATTTCAGTTGATTTGTAATGAATCCAGAATGCATGACATTTTGTTTTTTAATTGCATTACAAAAAATAAAGAACTTTATCACAATATTCTAATTTTCTGAGACAGTCCTGTATATATATATATATAAATGTATGTATATATATATATGTCTGGATATATATACATGTACAGTATCTATATATATATGTGTAGAAATGTGTATATATATGTATATATGTTTATATATGTACATATATATATGTATATATATATATATATATGTATATATGTACATATATATCTATATGTGTATATATATGTGTATATATATATGTGTGTATATATATGTCTATATGTGTGGATATATATGTGTATATATGTGTATAAATATGTATATATATGTATATTTGTGTATACATGTGTATAAATATGAATATATATGTGTATATATGTATGTATATATATATATGTGTGTATATATATATATATATGTGTGTGTATATATATACATATACACTACCGTTCAAAAGTTTGGGATCACCCAGACAATTTCGTGTCTTCCATGAAAAATCACACTTTTATTTATCAAATGAATATAAAATATAGTCAAGACATTGACAAGGTTAGAAATAATGATTAATATTTGAAGTATTAATTTTGTTCTTCAAACTTCAAGCTCAAAGGAAGGCCAGTTGTATAGCTTATATCACCAGCATAACTGTTTTCAGCTGTGCTAACATAATTGCACGGGTTTTCTAATCAGATATTAGTCTTCTAAGGCGATTAGCAAACACAATGTACCATTAGAACACTGGAGTGATAGTTGATGGAAATGGGCCTCTATACACCTCTGGAGATATTTCATTAGAAACCAGACACTTCCACCTAGAATAGTCATTTACCACATTAACAATGTAGAGAGTGTATTTCTGATTAATTTAATGTTATCTTTATTGAAAAAACAGTGCTTTTCTTTGAAAAATAAAGTCATTTCTAAGTGATCCCAAACTTTTGAACGGTAGTGTATATATATGAAAACCAGGTGACAGGGTTAGAAGTATAGCAGGAGTTCATATATATATATACAGGACTGTCTCAGAAAATTAGAATATTGTGATAAAGTTCTTTATTTTCTGTAATGCAATTAAAAAAACAAAAATGTCATGCATTCTGGATTCATTACAAATCAACTGAAATATTGCAAGCCTTTTATTCTTTTAATATTAATATTTTTTAATTGCATTACAGAAAATAAAGAACTTTGTCACTATATTCTAATTTTCTGAGACAGTCCTGTATATGTGTGTATATATATATGTGTGTATATTTATATATATATATAGTTATATATATATATATTTGAAAACCAGGTGACAGGGTTAGAAGTATAGCAGCAGTTCATTTGAGGTTAGAGGTGGTGTTCATCTTTAGGACGCAGATGTTCAACTTTATCTGGATTATTCATACTTGATCAAATTCAATCCAAGTGTATGATGATCTATTTTCCTCCTAACATATTGTATAAATCTACTTCATGAATAATATATGAGCAAACACCTCAGCAAAAACCTTCAGAATATAGAGAGGAATCAAAGTGGAACGTTGGGATCGGAGTCTGAGAAAGAAAAAAAAAGGCTTTTAATGCAGGTGAATAGGGAGAAATGAATTAATAGATTACTGACATTGAGAATAGATATATTTGTTATATTATGTTTAAATATGCAAATGAGGCATTATGTAATGGTAACCGTTTGTGAATTTATGAGAAATCCACAGACACAAAGCGGCAAAGTAAAGAAGACGTGTTGTGGAAGGAAAATCTAAACGTTCGCTCTTTTAATAAAGAACCGATAAGAGCCCGGAAAAAAGGAGACGACAAACTCATGAGGTAATATTTAACATCGGGATACATATTTACGCCCAGATTGAATGCTTCTCCTTCCCGAAGGCTTTCGGGAAGCCATGATAACTCTCTAATGGGTCTCCTCTCACTGCCTCTCCTAATGTACACTTCCCCTTTATTACCTGGTTAGCTGGATGCTCAATTGGGATGAAAGCCTCGTGCTTTCATATGGTGTGGTTGAGGATTTTATTTGTGTGTGTGTGTGTGTGTGTGTGTGGTGTGTATGTGTGTGTGTGTGTTTATGGAGGCCTTTCAGCTCGTGAGAGAACATGAGATGTTCCAGACGTTTTTTAACGGGTGCGCGTCACGTCGGGGTCACCCACAATCAAACTCACTTTGTCCCCCGAGAGAGTGACCAAAGGAGGGGTGAGGGGGGGGGGGCAGCCTCTAATAAAAAGTTCTCCAACTCTCAGCAATGAGATTCCTAAAAACTATTTTTCTCCACGGAGTGCAACATTTAAACGTGTCGGTAATTCCGTGATGAAAAAAACATTGTTTGGTTTTTCTCACGCCAAATCTGCTCCGACGGGTGTCGACTGCTACGTTGCGTAACCAAATTAAAAGTAACGTATTATCACCCGGGCGCTGCCAGGAAACTTCTTCTTTTAAAATGGTAAACGATATTCAATTAAAAGGTAATATCCACAGAGAGTGTTTATTGCACTGCAGCACTTCTGCAGCAATATCTGCATTAAGATATAGATTTGAATGAAAAAAAATACCCCAAAAATGCAATGAAATATCTCTCCTGCGTCTTGAAGTTGAATAACGTTTTTTTGCGGAGGCAAGCCCCGGAGATAAGCCCCGCCCCTCGCGGAGCGCCGCGACGTGAACACGGCAAACGGTCGAGTGAGTAAACTCACGCGTTTTGGGCGACTTTTGTTGTCCACGTATCATAAGAAGCAATCCTATTATTATAAAGAAAACGCCACTTCCACCCCTCCTCCACAGGCCAGCTCGCCCCTGTAATGTGTCTCATGACCGTAACGCACGCCATCTGAGTAACGCACGCCATCTGAGTAACGCACGCCACTCGTACTAGAAGAGTTCTAATAATGTGACGGTGGTCTGTGCCCTACACGAAGCGGTTTAAAAAAAATTAAACTTTTCTGACGAGTACCAAAGACGAAACGTCGACCTCATTTCCGTGAGCCGTAAAAAAAAAAAAAAAAAGGCGTCTCTAGACGACGTGTTTTTGTGGAGCGCGACATTAAACATGTCCGCGGAGCGGGAAAAACAAGCCCGTTCTTGAAGGATCCTCGCGGCGCCCAAAGAGGCTCGGCGATGGCGCTCTTACCCGGTGATTGCTCCTTCATCTGACTTGCAAAGCGCCGGCACTTGTTCCACCTCCTCTCCCCCGCGCCGGCGGGCGTCTCGAGTGATTGCATTTCCCTCACAACCATATGTATATTTACATTTCACCTCGAATCACGCCATACACTTCCTCTGCGGGGTCTGAGTTCAGCCTGTGGACTCCTCAACGCGCCTGCAACATTTTTTTTTATTGTCTGTCTCCGTCGGAGAACGCGAATCCGTCGGAGCCGTCGGTTCTGGCCCGACTCCGATCACTTCGGGGCTCCGGTTCCGCTTTGAATATCCCGGGGAAGTCGGGTCGCCACGGGTTTCCCCTCGAGAGTTTGGAGACGTGTGAAAAATATCCACAGGAGGAACCCGCATTATTTATTTCCTATTCATTTGTTATTTTCTTTCATTTTCTTATTTGATGTATTTCCACCCTGAATGTATAGAAGGTGTGGAGCATATACGGAGGTCTATTGGCAGAAATGGAATATAATATTAATACGTTGTTGTTATCTTTTAGAATTAACCATTTGTATCTCCATAAAGAGCAGGTCCTCTCTACGGTAGCCCAGAACGGACAAACCAAAACTCTGGTTCAAGAGAAAGACATTTGCATTTTTTTCACTTCGGCCGCCGTTAGCCGCCGACTTTTGACCCCATGGAGAAGTTTCCGTTGTTTCAATTCAAGTAAATTTATTTTTTAAAGCCCAAAATCACAAATTTGCCTCGGCGGTCTTTAACAAACCGTACAAAATCTAAAAAATTACGACCACTGGTAATAACAACACCTCACCGCGAAATGGCGCCAACTCCCTCGGTCGAGCGAGTAAACTCACGTGTTTTGGGCGACCCGACAAATCGCGTCGCTTTCGGTGTGAACGCACCTTTAGAAGTAATTTCCAACGAGAGCAGCTTTAGCTTCTAAATGTAGCAGGAAAGTCGGAAACACCGACAGCCCCGCCCCTTTAGCTCCTCCCTCCAAAGCCCCTCCCCCCAACCAGTCACAACAAACATGGCCGCTGTTAAAATGGCCGCTTGCGGAAGGCTCTGATTAGCCACGTGTGGTTTTATTGCTGTTCGAACAAACATAAAAAGATGACCGACCTTTAATGGAGACAACGACTCCAGCTCGTCACGGTGTTCCTCTCTAGGTTTTGTTTCCGTACTTTAGAGGACGCCGACGCTGCACTCTCAGGAGAAAACGATTCAAACAGACTTAAACACACGGACATGTTAAGGAGGTATATTTTTTCGCCGTTGACAGGAGGCAGACATCTTAATCTAAATCACCGGTTTGTTGACTTTGTCACTTTAATCTCGGAGAATTCCCCCGGAGGCGGCGAGCAGAGACCTGTGACGGTTTGAATCGCCGTAAATCCACTTCTCATCCATTTACTCGGTCACCAGGCTCGGTGTGTATCGGTAAAAACGACACCGGGGGAGATAAAGAAGAATCCGACTCCTCTCTTTGCTGCTTAATGAGTCCACACATTGACTTTGGCAACTCAGAACTGGGACTAGAATATTGAGAGTGTGGACACTGGCTGCACACTGCGGTGTCGGTTTGGTTTAGGCCAGTTTGAGACCGTCATCCGTTTTGAGAAGATAAGACTCAGGTAGGTGAGCGTGAGCCAGGAGGACGTGGGAGTGTGTGAGTACGTGGAGGGGAGACGCCGTACAGCTCTGATGGAGAGCGACCTGTCAATCACCTGGTAGCCCCGCCCCTAAAGCGCCCCCTGCTTTATGGTCTGTGTGACTCTAAATGACCATAGTGTACTAAATGATGACATCATGCTGTATAGAAGAAGACTTGAAACTAGAGACTGAGACATAAACTCATGTTTACTGAGGGAATACATCAAGAGAGAAGTAGTCATTATACAGACTTCTATACAACCAGAGGAGTCCCCTGGTGTTCAGGAGAGAGAATGCAGCGTTAACAAATTTAGCATAGACTTCTATACAACCAGAGGAGTCGCCCCCTGGTGGTCAGTAGAGAGAATGCAGGTTAAACACATGGCGACTTCTATACAACCAGAGGAGTCGCCCCCTGGTGGTGAGTAGAGAGAATGCAGGTTAAACACATGGAGACTTCTATACAAGAGGAGTCGCTCCCTGGTGGTCAGTAGAGAGAATGCAGCTTCAACACATGAAGCATAGACTTCTATACAACCAGAGGAGTCGCCCCCTGGTGGTCAGTAGAGAGAATGCAGCTTTAACACGTGAATCAGAGACTTCTAAACGCATCGTCTTCACTCGGATGAACCGAACGTCGCTGCATTTGTCGCCACAACACAATTATCGTATTCTGGGAGAATAAGATACGAACAAATTGGAATGACAACACTTCGATGTGACTGTTAAAAGCGATAAAAAGAAATCTGTTGTACGACAGCATTTCTCCCACGGACATGTGGCGCACACTTGGCAGGAGAATGTGTTTTATTGAAAAAATCAATGTATTAAATTTGGAAAGTGACAATGGAAAGGTGTAACAATAGAGGAAAGTGGGATTTAAATGGACAGCCCCTCCATTGTTTCCTTATAAAACATGTATAATTAAAGACGGTTTTCAATTCCCCAGCGAGCCACATCATTAATCACCAGGAGAGACTCTTCCGAAGTCTTTACAAGACACCAGAGTCCAAAAGAAATAACTCTTTTTTTCCTAAATGTCAGAGGATGAAAAGATAAATTACAAAGTCAAATGCATTAACAAAGCATTAAAACGGTCGTTGTCAGAGCGGCGGCGGTGCGGCCTGCGGCGGCCCCCGGCTCCTCCCCCCCTACCGGCTCCTCCCCCCGCCGGCTGGTCCGGTGGGAGAACCGCGGTCGGGCTCAGGTGTTCTGAGTGGAAGATTGCAAAGTGACATGATGTGGAATAAGTGGTCCTGATGGATGAAGCTGCTCCGGTTCAGATCTCTGGTTCTGATGGGACCCATTGTGCCTGTTAGCGTCTTCCCACAAGAGGATTTTCAATCTAAAAACGTTTTTACAAAATAAAAGCCCCTTTCTGATGAAAAAATAATCTTGTAAATCATTCGAGGAAACTCAAATCTCAAAATGATGAGTCAGCATCTCAAAGGTAATGGCTAAATAGCTCAAAAATTGAGAGAAACGTCCTCAATATGTTTACTTCATTTCTCATTATTTCGTGACGCAAACTTATTATTTTTCAGATACCGATTCATTATTTTGAGATACCACCTCATTATTTTAGGATATATTTTAGGATACTGAGGGATTGTTTAGAAATGCGATGCTTGATCCTTTTAGATCCCAAGTCTTTCATTTAGGACACTTGCTTTTTTTTGGAAATGCTAACTCATTAAATGCTGATTATTTGAGATGCTGAGTCTTTCTTTTAAAGTACTGACTCATTATTTGAGATGCTGAGTCATTCTTTTGAGTTACTGACTCATTATTTGAGATGCTGAGTCATTCTTTTGAGTTACTGACTCATTATTAGAGATGCTGAGTCATTCTTTTAAAGTACTGACTCATTATTTGAGATGCTGAGTCATTCTTTTGAGTTACTGACTCTTTATTTGAGATGCTGAGTCATTCTTTTGAGATACTGACTCATTTTTTAGATGCTGATTCATTCTTTTAAGTTACCGACTCATCATTTGAGATGCTGAGTCATTCTTTTGAGTTACTGACTCTTTATTTGAGATGCTGAGTCATTCTTTTGAGATACTGACTCATTTTTTAGATGCTGATTCATTCTTTTAAGTTACCGACTCGTCATTTGAGATGCTGAGTCATTCTTTTGAGTTACTGACTCTTTATTTGAGATAATGAGTCATTCTTTTGAGATACTGACTCATGATTTGATATACTAAGTCATTATTTGAGATACTAAGTCATTCTTTTAAAATTCTCAGTCAGTTTTTTAGATTTTACGTCATTATTTTGAGCTACGAAGTACGTTTTTTAAAACGCTAACTCATTATTTTGAGATATGAAATCATTCTTTTAAGACACAAACTCATTATGTATAGAAGTACATGTTTTTATGTATTAAGTCAAAATTGGCTTCGGAATCAGTTCTTTAAAAACGTTATGATGCAATAAATGTAATAAAAAAGACGAACTGCAGGACTGTAACACGGTTTTAGTTGTTTGTTGTTGCATAATCACAATAAATAATCCTTGTCTACTTGTTGATGCTTGTGTACAAATACAACAACGACAAACACTCACTCCCCATGTTTTATAATTCCCGTGCTGCAAAGAGGAAATACACAGAATTGACTCTCCGACAAACAGCGGACGGCAAGAAATGACTGAATACATTTAATGTTTACTCTTGAAAGCTCTTTGCACAAACAATAATACATTCTTTCAACACCCGTTTGGAATAAATAGAAAAGAAACTGGGAAGTAAAAATTAGCAATGACTGTTTTTTCTGTGTAGTTCCTGTTGTTTTCTGTTGTGGATGTTTTAACTCTTTTTATGCTTTTTTAAATTGTGTTATTTTAAATTATTTATATTCTCACAAAGCACTCTGTCTCCTCGTTCTGTAAAAGGTGCTTTATCAAATAAACTTGACTTTAAAAAAACTTCAAATATATAAATATCCGTTTATTGTCGACTGCTACTGCCAATGAATTTTTATTATTTCTTATAGATTATTATTATTATTTTATTATTATTATTAGATAGCAATAAGTGAACATACATATACATCTGCCATCATCAATGCATTTTGTTTCTTTAAATAAAAAAAATATATTTTTAAACTCACACACACACACACACACACACACACACATGTACACATGCATTTTTCTTTATTTATTATTATTATTTCTTTCTTTCTTTTTTCACAATACTCTGACTTCATGAAGTTGTGTCCACTGTTTCGTTGTCCTCTAGGTGTTATGTCTTTGTATTGTCTTTTGTCTTATAATAAAGAGAAGAAAAAAAGAAGGCAGCTCATTAATAATAATAATAATAATAAAGTTTGGAGATGCGAGTTGAAGCTTCCCATCATGCTTTTACGACTCTGCGGGATATGCTTTGAAACTATGATATTGATCGGTTGCCGTGGGCGACGCAGCTGAGGCTTTTCTTCCTTATTTCTTCAAGAAAAATGTAAAAGAGCAATAAGTGAACATTTACATAACGGGCCATTTAAAAGCATGCGGCAGCAAAATTATGTATTCCACGTCTGAATAGGATTTTATTCTCGATAATTAACCCGTTAACCCTTCATAAACCTTTCTGATGGCAGACTTTTGACACAATGGAGAAAACTACGGAGGCAGAATGTGTTAAATATATTGCTGTTTCAGAATAAAGGAGATTAAAGCTTTAATGGGAGAAAACAATCTGTTTCCGTGGGAACCAGCTGTGTTCCTGAAAGAGAGTAAACACGCCTCCCGATGTCCAGGACTAACGGGCGGGATGAGAGCGAGCTGCTCTGGGAACTTTTGAGAAAATCTCATTAACTCCAGAATATTTTGTTTTTAATCTTTTCTCAATATTCTGATGCAACACATTCATTAGTTTTTTCTTCCGCCGATGAATTAATTCTGAAGAAAGAAGAAGCCATGACGATGCAGACGAGGGTCTTTTCTTTATCTTCTTCATGCTCTTCTTTTTCTGTCTCTTCTTCTTCTTCTTCTTCATCTTGTGTCTCTTCTTCTATCCCTTCTTCTTCTGTATCTTCTTTATCTTATGTTTCTTCTTCTTCTTCATCGTCTGTCCCTTCTTCTTCTGGCTGTTCATCTTCAGTCTCTTCTTTATCTTCTTCTTCATCATCTTATGTCTCTTCTTCTTCTGTCACTTCTTCTATATCTTCATCGTCATCTGTCTCTTCTACTTCTTCTTCATTTTGAGACTTTTCTTTATCTTCTTCTTCATCATCTTATGTCTCTTCTTCTTCTGTCTCTTCTTCTATATCTTCATCTGTCTTCTTCTTCTTCTTCTTCTTCTTCTTCTTCTTCGAGATTTGTTCCTCTCTGATGAAGAGGAGGCTGAGCCACTCACGTGACTGATTTTTGGCCGTGATGCCCGGTTCGAGGTGACATCACGTTCACCACACCTGATATGGACAACACCGGAAGTTGGTCGACTCGCCCTTAAAAATAAAAACATGGAACACGTTTGTATTTCACAGGATTTGAACCTAATGTTATTGTTGAGATAAAGAGTAAAACCAGAGGTCTGGAGACCGAAGCCGCGTCTACATCAGGCTGGTCGAATTTCGGTTGAGACCCACAATAAATATACTTAATATATTCAATAAAATACATTTTTAAATGGTTAATTATTCTTTAAGTGATCGAATTATATATTATAAATAGTTTGGGACCCATCTTGAACTAAATGTCGGCGTTCACACACACACACACACACACACACACACATGCACATACACACACACACACACACACACATGCACATACACTCACATGCACACACACACACATGCACACACACCTATCTCTAAAATTACACAATTTGTTACAGCTCTAAAACGCATGCTATGGTCAGATGTTAATATTGTCATTGCTTTAGTTTAGTTTTACTATATATATATAATATATATATGTGTGTGTTGACACTACACCCAATTGCTGATAAAAAAAAAAATCGTGTTTTATTTTGAAAATTCTTACCGGATAGAAACCTCTACATTGTAGCCGGCTTAACGAGCGCGAGCTGCGGCTCCTGCACATTTTAAGGTGAACAGGTTGAGTTTGGAGCGGAGTTCAGACACACACACACACACACACACACACACACAACGGACTGACACCGACAGCCGCGGCGCAGGCAGCGGCCACAAGGAGCCCCGTCCCCCGGCAGCAGGAGCCCCGTCCCCCGGCAGCAGGAGCCCCGTCCCCCGGCAGCAGACCCCGCCGCACGCCGCCGCCGCCGGGTCATTTTTTGGGGGTATTTTAAAACCAGAGAGTTCGCGGGACCTCACGCTGCTCGGTGAGCGGCACCGCGACGCTCCGGCTCTCCGGTGCACCGACTCGAAGTAAAGTACAGCGGCACTTTATGTGTTCTTCTCCTCCTCCTGGACCTCGGTGCTCGGTCTCCGGTCCGGCTGAGTGACGGTCGCGACGCGTAGCGGTGGGCGAACTCTCTCTCTCACTATTCATCTTCCTCTCTCTCTCCCTCTCTCCTCCTCTCTCTCCCGCTCTCCCCTCCTCCTCTCCTCTCTCTCTCCCCCGGTGTTGCTGCAGCTCACACCGGGACCCTCCTGGCTCATTTACGCGTGTCGTTCCCAGCGTCTCGCGCTCCTCTCGGTTCTCCTCTCCGCTGTGGATCGTGCAGCGCGGCGCGCGGGGATCCGTCGGATGCCTCCACCCCTCCTCCTCCACCACCACTCCTCCCTTTTCCCTTCTCGCCCTTCTCTGTCTCTCTCTCTCTCTCCATCATCCACCGTTTCCACGGTTTTCTTTGCGCAAGGAATTAGTTCATGTTTGAATTCCTAATTTGGAGACTCTCCCCGTCGCGCGCATCCCGTCCTCCGGCTCCTCCGGCCCCCTCCCGGTGTCCAGGTGGGTGAAGCGCGCAGCGGGATTCCGGTGTTTTGGGGGTTGAGCGCGTGCCATTTACCAAATGGTGTCCATTGATTTATGATTGACATTTTTGGGGACGGACACGTATCTGCTGGCTTGAGGACCTGCTCCCGGTGTCCCTCATCCCCCGGTTAAAGGACCTGCTCCCGGTGTCCCTCATCCCCCGGTTAAAGGACCTGCTCCCGGTGTCTCTCTTCTCCGGTTGGAGCTCGGTACTTGGAACTTTCTTCCCCTGCAAGCTGGACAATCCCGTTTATTCTAAGGACCTCGACGCGCGCGCTCACGGAGCCGATACGCGCCGGGACCAACTTAAGACCCCCCCCCCCCGCACCCTCCTCTTCTTCTTCCTCCTCATCCCTGGAAGAACCGCAACAGCACCGACCGCGTGGACGCGAAACGCCCGCAGAGAGGCTTAATATCTCCACCACTGGAACAACTGGGATTTTACCCCCCCCCCCCCCCTGGGATTTCTGCCATGTCAGGTGTACGGGACTGCAGATGGACTCTCCTCCTCGTCTGCGTGGCGGCGCTTTCATGTGGTGAGTGCCCCCCCCCCCCCCCCCCTCAGAGGCTTTTTCAGCATCATCATGTGTTGCATAGAAAAGTGGTGCCAAATTTCTGCAATATGCAGCTGCAGAGTGTTTTCTGTTCTGATTGGTCATGTCTTAGAAGATTGACGCACACACACACACACACACACACACACACACACACACAGATCTAATCCTGTTACACATTTTCTTAGAAGAGATTCTACAAAATAAAGTACAAGTTTTTTTTTATCGCCTTGTTTTCTACACACAATATATAATATATATATATATATATATGAAACATATCCATTGTTTTACTGCTGCAGGTATCATCCGGAGTGTGACCATCACACCCTCCAGAGCAACAATGACGTACATTTTTTTAATTATACAGCATAAAAAATACTGTACAGTTGCACAAAGCAGCAGCACACAGTCACATATTCACAGCGGTGTACCACCTCCTTGATTTATTCTTCTGGTGTGTGTGTGTGTGTGTGTGCACAAAGTCATCTCATTGGACGTGGGAGGGCTCTGATGTAGTCTGTTCCTATCAAGAGCCAAGTGCACCCAAATCCAAATGAAACATCCCAGAGGATGATTCCCTGATATGTCCCCGGGATCTAGTTGAACTCCAAATACACTCATCCTCCTTTTTATTAAAATCAAACTCCTTTAATAAAAAAAACAAAAACACTTTAGCAGTGAATCCCATCAGGAATGTTTTCCCCCCAGTTCCATCTCCCCTTTCAGCCCGTTTATCACAACACTCCCTCCTCCTCCTCCTCCTCCTCGCCACACAACAGAAACAGCCCACGTCTGTGCAGTAATATCAAGACCCCCCCCCCCCCATGCCCACCTTCCTGGACAATGAAAGCTTCGCTGTCTGAAGTAATCGCGGGAACAGATTTGGCTCTCAGCCCGGCTGCCTCTGAGGATGCTCTCTCTCTCTCCCTCTCTCTCTTGGCCTTAAAGACCTCAAGACACGCAGACACACACGCACAGAGGCCCTTGCTGCTCTCGCCCTACAATGTAAAACCTCCCTCTCCCTCCCCCCTCTCTCTCTCTCTCTATCTTAATCACGCTCAGCAAGAACATGTCGAGAGCGACGCGGTAGATCTGCTAACGGTCCGTTTTTCTTCTTCTGCAGGGTTGATTCTCCTGTAACCCCCCCCCCCCACCCTCCAAAAATATAAAGTTACAGAGAACTTACCGTGATCTTTAATGTGACGCTCGGAGGGAGATCTCTCTCGTCCTGCAGGTCAGAGGTCGTTCCTGCAGCAGATGAGGATTACGTTTTTTTTCCCGCTCAACGACACTTCAGATAAGTGAGCTGTCCGGTCGCCGGCTGCGTCGCTGTATTTTCCTCGGGTTCCGAGAATACGGAGTTGTGTGTAGTTTTTTCGGAGGTCTTCGATGGTGCTGATGCAGCCACGGGGCGCCGGTTGAGACGGCTCTCGACTTCGAGCCGTGTCTTTAGCTAACGTGTACAAATGCTGTGGAAACGTTTTTGAGACGCTCGTCTGGTGTGGTCGAGCCCTAAGGTGTCCTCTTGCCCTGGAGACGTCCTTGATGACCACAGTAGTTGCATAAATATACAGTCAGCGCTGAGGGGTTCGGACAACACTGCACATTGATCCCAGCTGACTGACTCGCATACTTCGAGTCATCTTTGATGGCGCCGGACGCCAGGAATTGAAGGAGCCGGAGGCCTTGGGGGTCGAAAGACTCGTGGGTCCCGATGACGGTTTCCTGAAGGGCGGGTTAGGTCGAACCAGGTTTGGAGTAAATAAATGATGCAATCCAAAGCCCCTTGAATCTCTTAATATTTTTCCAGGTACCTTCGTCTCAGTGAAACATACCCATCGGACACAAATGCATTTTAAAGCGCTAATGCAATCGGCATGGGTAAAACACGAGGCGTGTACGGGAACTACCAACTTCTAAATTCATTCGTTTCCTGACGTATTTCAGTCACAACGCGGCTGAACAGGAAGTGCGAATGGGGTAACTCATTTCTGAGATGTTCGGACTCCTTCCTGCAGCTCCGTCTGCCCAGCGGAGAGTCTTGTCCACCGGGCCGTCGCGCCATGTATGGTTGTGAAATCGGTCGTCGCGTGCAGCACCTGGCACACGCCGTCTTTTTGGATAAAAAAGAAAAAACTAATGACATTTGTTTTTCATTTTCACAGCCATATTTCGTGTTGTCGAGAGGATTGGCCACTTCTTTTTTTGGGGGACAGTGTCATCAGCTGGGCTCTAATTAACACCTTTTTATCTGGTAGATGTGACAGCACCCCGCTGTGGCACACTCCTGACTTTCTGAGGTGTTACAAGAGTGAAATCCCCCCCCCCCCCCCCAAACACACACACACACACACACACACAATGACACTCTGAATGGAGAATAGGTTTTTCCGCAGCCGCCGTTGTATAACCTCAGAGAATAAGTGGAAGCATTAGTAACGTGTCAGGGAGCGGTCGCGTACCCCGCTGTCTTATTCCATCAACTCATACGCCGGTACTCGCTCTCCTCCTCTTGGTTTAAACACTGATTGGTTGTTTACAATGTCACATGATCGGAGACCAGAAAAGACGTCCATGGCGTCCTGATCACGTGTTTTACTGAATATTGGAGCGTAACAATCGTCGGGAAAACCGCGTCTCACATCGTGAACGTCAATGGCTTCAATGGCTCCGAAACAGTAGGAGATCTTTTTAAATGATTACGGTTTTTTACTTTTAATAGCGTTCCACATGAGAGATGATGATATAAGATTAGTGGGCGGTATTTGTCGGACTATTAAAGTTGGAGAAGTCCAAACGGATAAAGCGTCCGGTGCAGAGAGGTATATTAGCGTATAGCCGCGGTCTTTCCCCAGTGGACGGTCGGTCTCCGTGTGAAGGATTTGCCAGGGAGGTTTTTTAGCTTTCAGCGTATATCTTTTCATTTCCTGGAGAAAAAACAACGCTGCCCGAGGACTCGGGACGCGCTCGTTCCCCAAGCTTCCTCCTCTACGCTTAAATCGCGCTTTCCCGCAATTATTGTTCCCAGCCGTTTGGACGAGCTCGGACGAGCTACGCGGCGTCGTAGATTAGCCCCGGATGACATTTGGCTCCGGCGATCTTCTTCTGCGGAGGCAGTTGATGGACATTCGCTCACACCGATCACGTCTCGTAAGATTTACTGTGAATATAAAGCCGGAAGGAAAGCTCCCCCTCTGGGCCGGAGGCGACAGCGGCTTCAGTATCTCTGACTTGTGTCAACACAGTCTGCAAACACTGGCGTGAATCCACCGACTGTTGTTCCCGATATTCGGGTAGAAGTGACACTATTTGGTTTCAGATTTATTTGGCGTTCCAATTCTGTTGTTTTTTTCTTTCTTCAAGAACCGCACTGATGCTAAACATCAAAGTTTGTTGACAGGTCTCGGGGGGGGGGGGGGGCATTCGGATAACATGTGAAAGAAAGTATGAATAAAACCTTTCGTGGCTCGGGCGGGAGGCGAATTCTGCGAAACTGCCTCAAGTCGAGCTATTAAATGAAGTCTGGGGGGGACGCGCAAGGATGTCACGGGAGCCGGTACTTCGGGAACAAGCCGATGACATAATTCAGACTCCAAAGTAACCGTGAGACGATGATAACGCTCCATTGGGAACAACACATCTGAGATCACCGTTAGCAGCACATTCCTGCTCGGATAAATACCGGCTAACGGAGGTTGCATTGAGTTGCATTATAATGCATTAAAGCTCTGTTCAATAAAAATTGGTATTGGCATTCCTGCTCGGCAAAATACCGGCTAACGGATTTTGCATTGAGTTGCATTATAATGCATTAAAGCTCTGTTCAATAAAAATTGGTATTGGCATTCCTGCTCGGCAAAATACCGGCTAACGGATTTTGCATTGAGTTGCATTATAATGCGTTCATGCTCTGTTCAATTACAATTGGTGTTGGGTGAAGGTAAATTATGATGCCATCATCATTGTGTTCCAATGTAATCTTGTAAAGGAAGTTGAAGCGCATCAACAAGGATTAATTATGACTTTGCAAACGGTAATAAAGGAGTCTGTGCTGACACGGGAGTTATGGTTTGGTTTTTACCGCGGTAACAAATTGGGTATCAAGAATCTTTTGTCTTTTTACTGAATATCTTTTCCATGATGGCAGAATTGAATTCCCACCCACAATAAGTCGGCTGCAATGACATCCTCCCCTTTGACAAGCCAATCAATCAATCTTGTGCACCAGCTACTGAAAGTTCAAAATACACAAAGTAGAAACCAGTGAGCTTCGATTTTTAAAAACTTTTCTCATGTGGTTGTGAATCTCTTTTTTTAATCTTTTGGTTCGGGACGTTATGATTATTCACTATATATTCAGACTTTTCCCATTGATAATAATGGCTGCAGCAGTCGTTTCAGTCGTGATACCCTGTGTCATATTTAAAGTATTCTCATGGTAAATAATAAGTAATGGAAATTGACATTCCTATTGTGATCCCTTCCTGCACACACACCTCAGGATGTCAACTCCTCTTTTTTGAATCCCCTGAACGTTACACGATGTCGGCGTCACCCTGGCTATCTTTTTCTTTTGTTGTTGTTGTTGTTGCCCGGAGCGGTTGGTTATGCTTGTCGAAGGCTCTTCGGCTTCTCAAGTGGATGTAAATAAACATTGTGGTTTTTTTTGCTCCTCAGTCCGGCTGTGACTCGTGATCCATTTGGCCTTTTTTGGGGGGATTTCGCAATCGGCTGTGCTGCGTCCACAGAACCTTTTGTCGGGAAACCTGGCTTCTATTTTTTTTTTTGTGCTTGTTATTCGTCCTCGTAGGATCTCTCAGGTTTTCTCTTCACATTGAGGCTTTCTCAGAACGTTGCGAGTTGCAACAAATATGAATATTCTTAAAAGGAAATGCGTTGAGTTGTTTGTACATGGAAACCAAAAGTGAGTCGAGCCCACAACGCCTCTATCTATTGTGCTCCTTGTCCCCAAATCCCCCTCCCCCCCGAACCTCAATCGATAATGTCGTCTGGGACTTGTCGAAACCGGCGTGAACATATCTGCTGAATATACAGTTTGAATCTTAAACCATATTGATTCTGACTGGGGGAGGGGATGCTCGACAAATTGGGCCACCGCAACACGCACATTCTCCCGACGTCTGTGATCGCGTCGAGCTCAGAACCTCAAACGATGAACGGGCCTCTGTTGTTTTCCCTATGTTTTTATTTCAAACGCGAGTACATAGTTATAGCGTTCGAATCCAGAAATAAAACGACGCCGAAAAAGTGTGCTTAAAATGCTTTTCCGTGCTTTCGGGACGTTGATTCTGTTTCCGCCTCCTGCCGGCCAGCCATCGATTTCAGGACGCATTCCAAACTGTGGCAACAGGAACTTCATCTTTGACCCCTGAAATCACTACTAATTAAATAACCAATTAAATGCTGTAACATTAACCCAATAAAAAAGGAGGAAAAAGAAGCTGACTGACTTTGTTTTAGTGATGAATAGAGTCCTCGACTTTGGACACGCTTAAAGTTCCTTTCTTTTGATATATTCAAGATAATTCTCCACTTAGTGTCACTCTTAACGCATAATATTGATGTATTCTGTTTGGTTAATTTATGATGACTCCAACAAAAAGAAAAACACACTTCGCTCTTTGGGTTTGTTGCGTCATGCCAAGTCAGCCGACTTCTGAAGTCGCAGAATTATTCTTAAAAAAATGAAATACAAAAAGCCCGTTCTGCCCTGTGGAGGGAACGAAGAAGTCTTCAGTCATTTGTCATAAAATCCCGGTGAGCTCGGATCCGCTCGCTCAGTCAGAACCCGTCGCCGCGGCATCCGGTTCAGAAGAAGCGCCACTCGGGGCGGGAAACCGCCGCTCCGTCACTGTTATTCTTTTTTTGTTGTTGGCGGGAACAAGACTGATGGCCTATTTCATGAAAGCAGACTGAGACCCATCTGTGCCGTGTACAGATCAAAGCTGGAATAAGTTGTGAAGTGTAGCAGAATATTGCTTCGCTTTATTATGCAGTGTCAGTGCTTACGTAGACCGGCTCAGAATCGGGGCGTCCTCAAACCGCCGGCGGGTCTGTGGGCCGAATGTTATTGGTTCACTTATTTCGCTGCAATAGAATTAAAGCTCCTGACTTGACTTGGCCCTTTTTATTGTATTTCTTTTTCACTCCGCGGTCTACAAGAACATCCTTTTTTTATTTTTGTGTTCATGCCCCGGAGCTCGTTGCCTAGAATGAGCAATGCCCGGTGTAATCAATTATTTTATTAGGTTACATTGGCTTTTGAGAGAAAAGGAATCCCCGGCTGTTACAATCGTCTCTGCTCTGCCGTGTTAGGTTTCAAGAGACATGATAATAATTCTCCCATAAGCCTATGAAACGGGATTTATCCCACACAAAGACAAAGAAAGCTGCGAGCTCCTTTCAAAAATAATTTTTTTTGCAGCCTAGCTACTATTTTAGGCTAACATTTTTACATAGGCAAGAATTTGAATCATACATATTCAGCAAACACATCTCCCTCTCTGTCGGCGATGAATACAAAATAACTTGTAGCACTTAAACCTGTCCTTAAGCAGTTATGTTAAATTAGTGATATCCTTTCCCCTCCCCCACTGCCTTCTTTTAATTTTTTTTACATCGTCATGCTTTTACATTCTGCTTGAGGAATCGCGGCATGGAATATAAATCTGGTGAGACCACTCGGCTCTTGACCTCACGTGGAGGCAGTTGACACCGATGCAAAATGGATGCCGTCGCCTCCCCGACGGAGTCACCCACGACGGGATCGCTTGCATCGGAATAAGCGTCAACGGCCCCAAAAACATTTTTTTAAATCCTCCGTCTGCTCGTGACGCGTTCCCGTTTTTTATTTTATTTGAAAAACCCGATCAATTAGCGCTGGTTTTAATTAGTTTGGCCCTCCAGACGAAGGTATTAGCGATGGTCCTGGCGGGCCCCCGAGCAGAGATGAGAAATGTATTAATTGTCATTTTAATGCACTGGAAAAGATACCAATTAGAGAATCTATACCGTAAAGGCGGGGGAGGGGCACGTGACCTATCCTCCACGGCGCCGTGTTGCATGTCCTGAAGGCGGTGTGCAAAAACACTCGCATCTTACATTATCCCTCAAAAAGGGTGATTTGCGATTTTTTTCTTTCGGGTATTTTTGTTTCAATCACGTTGGAAAGTGTTTGGCTGACAGTTACGCCGCGATAAATAATTCGCCTCGACGTGCTCCTCCCACCCCGTGCTGACACCCTGAGGGTCTTCACTCCGACCTCGTTGCTGGCGCGCTAAACCGGTTCAGCGTTGTTTTTCTTTTTCTCGAGGAGAACGGCAGCCGGCCGGTCTGGAGCCTCGCCAACGGTTTCCATTCAGCCTCCTCCGAGCTGTAGGCTCATCATAATTACTTTTGATATATCTAATTGCATTTTTATCAAAGCCAGAACTCTTTTAGTACTTCATATATATATAAAAAAGAAATACCCAACTAACGCTATCAAAGGCCTCTTCTGCGTTCAGACTAACCAGAACCATACTGGAGCGTTGGAGGGTTCTTCTTTTAATAAGACGCTCGGCGGCCTCTGATGAATCCAGTTTGATCTTCATTGATCAAATCTGGTACGAAGATCTCAAATCTTTTGAAAATGATTTGGAAAGAGAGCGGTGCATTTGAGGGACTCCTGACCTCCAGTATTTCGGACTACAGCCTTTTTCGATCAGTGAGGTTGGAAATATTTTGTTTCTTCTCCAGTGGCCGTGGACTCTTTGGTCCTCAACAGAAGGGGGCAGATGGGATTTTTTGTTTTTGTTTTGCATGTCAGAAATCTCCGCTGCTGGCCAAGTAATATTTTGAGTTATTGGTATTGATTTTAAAAAATCCTTCAACCTCCCACAGAGAGATTAATAGTAGTTCAAAGCCATGAGGCAGGGAAAGAACACTGGACTCTGGAGATATTAGATCAATTAGAAGAAGAAAAAAAGTAAAATAATATGGTATAGTCGTAGACATAAAAAAGTGGTTTTGATAAAAGCATTGAATATCATCATACCATATTCAACCATATACATATTTAACCGTGCAAGTGTTTGATTTCTACATTAAATTACTCAACGAGGCGTATGTAATTTTCACACAATGGGGGGGGGGGGGGGGGTTGTTAATTTGGAAGTAAATTGGAATAGGAATAATAAAGTTCCACGTTCTTTGGATCCGCGCTCAGTGATCAGCTTTTGAGTGCCAACCTTAAAGAGGCTTAGAATAATGAATGAGTCATTGAGATCTCTGAGGACACGAGGGAGGAGGGTTTGGCCTGAATGCACAAGTCTATCAGTAGCGGATAACTGCTCGTACAATTAAAAGTTTAGCAGAGGCTTAATTATTCTATTTCTAATAGTTCAAATCCATTTGGCTGGTTGTTGGCGGTTTTCTTTGCATCGGGGCGAAGTTTCTAAAAAGCACAAAAGTGCCCAAAATAAGACATTATCTGCTGTAATGTCTCGGGTTATTGTTATGATTTGTTTTCTCTCCTATTAAATAATGAAAGCGGAAGAAGAAGAAAATTAGCAACTGCCTCATAATTAGGAAGGAAGATGAAGTTCACGTCCAGACTTCTGGGCAGGCGGTACAAAGACGGACCGCGTTAGCCGAGCAGAAAGCCAAAGTCGGGCCGGCGTTGGCGCGATGAGCCGTCTCGCTGATGGCCGACCATTATCACGTTCTCCCAACGCTGGCCTCCTGCCTACGGACCAAGAGTAGATTGGCCCGGTGCATAAATGGCTGGGGATTAAGTATTTTAATTAAAAGAGTGTCTCAGTTACTGTTCATCAATGAGGTAGAGAATGGATCCGACGGAGCAGCGTTAGTGTTTTTCATTGGTCTTATTTAACAGTAAAGAAAACTCACCGCACACTCAATATTCACTTGTTTTTCTGTGGACTGTACAATGGCTTAATTAGCAAGTCAGCAAAATACTCGACGTCATCGTCCTCCAATCACTAATCGGCCTGCTCTTCATTAAGATGCGTTAGGTTGTAATAGTTTATTTTGATTCTGTAGTCTTGAGCTTTAAATGAATACATATAGAAAGATATTATAATCGGAAATATTAGGGAGAATATTATTATGAATGTATTATGAAGCATAGGGGTACTGTTTACTCTATGCAATTGTTAAAATGTCAATGGCACGAGGGAATGTTGTGTATGTGCATGGAATGAATGTTAGTTAGTATTTCAGAATCGTCGGAGCCGGTTGAAGCCCGTGAAGTGATTTTAATGCGGACAATAACAGACAGGACTTTTATTGTGAAAATACTTGTCTCGTAACTTGACCGGAAGTGACGTTTTGACCCGGGGTTCGTGACATTTGACCTCTCCATTTTGATAGCGGACTTTTATCCAACAGGAAGGTGTTAGAGGATGAGCTAACCTTTGAGAGGAGCTGATTGGCTGATTAGCGACTAATACTCTTTGTACTGGGGAAATATCGCTCTCCTTCGTCTTGACCCGGGTGAGACAGCAACACCTGCTCGCTTAAGCTCGTACCTGTGGAGCCCGGATCACCACGGAACCCACGACCGTGAGCCTTGATTGTTTGTTTAAACTTCTTGCCATTAAATAATGTTAAACTTGATTTCCATCATCTGCGAAGTGCCGAGTTTCTATACCCTTATAGACGCAAAATCCAACCGCCTCCAGTTTGCCACCAAACCGTGAGGTCACGTTGCTCTCTGAGGATCACGGGTACCGGTGACATTATTATCACGTCATTGGACCGGAGCGCCGACTGGCGTAGCTCGCCGACACCCGATCCATCGTTTTCTGCTGTACCGGAGGCATTTCTAAAAAAGCTGCGCAGTCATAAAGTTCAGAAGGTTGTGGCATGACCCTTTTTATGCCTCGCTACTTTGACCCGACTTCTTCTGGACGTTCCATTTAGGATGGAGCGAAAAGCCAAAGCCAGAAGAAGGTGTAATGCCCAGAAGGAGAATGCGACATAAAATAAAGCACTGGAGCAAGATGCAGTCGGACTTGGATTTTAAAGATAGGCCGAGTTATCCGTCTTGTCTGTCACATTTTCAAAATGAATGCTTTTTCTCCAATTGAGATTTTATCACGAGCCGACCGGGTTTATAAGCATCGCATCACGTCCAATAAAGGAGCGGCCAGCGCAGGCGTCCTGGCAACCCTTCATGGGGTGATAAACAAGTGACCCCCTTTTCATGTTTTAAATGGTTTCTTTTATTCGTCAAGGTTCTGTTGAGGGGACCGCCGGTCCTCTCCGGGTCAGAAATGATTCTCTCAGATACCAGAATGTTTCCTCGCTGGATTTCCAATCGATTGTGTTGGTTTTGGAGCTAGGACACGCACACACGTGCAAAACAAGCTTTTTCTTTTCCTTGTGGAAAGTAATCATCTCCATGACAGACATGGAGCACGTACACACGGCCTTAATACTCAAACTGATCACAGACAGTATGAGGGGGGGGGCACGAGCTGACCCCGATCCGTCCCGCTGCCGTCGGTCCACTCCTTCATCTGGTTGGCCGTCTGTTCCATGCATTTGCATCTCTAAATTGCACCGATTGGCCTAGGGGAGGGGGGGGGGGGGGTAGCATATGTTTCTATGTCGTGCATCTTTTGAAGACGCTGATTGCACTTCAAGGGAACGACTTCCTGAATTAACTGGCCCGCAAAACGTTCCACTTTTACCATCGTCGAACAATTAGGAGCCTGTTTTCCACTCCACCGAACCCCGTCGGTTATCCGGGTTGCGTGCTACGTGTTTACGGGTCTCGTCGTCCCTCAGATCGCCGCCTCGAGAGTATTTTGAAGGCTTCTATAAAAGGTCCTGGAATGTTTTCCTTCTGGTGACGTGATGTTAAAGCTGGCTACTTGCTGGGATCAGAAGTATTCAGGGTTTAATGGAAAACCTGGAAAAGTCACGACATTTAAAAATGGTTATATCCAGGCCTGGAAAAGTGCTGTGGAAAAAAAAATCCCCCAAAGTTTTGGAAAAGTGATGGAAATGTTTTATATATTTCTACGTGATTTTACGCTGAGTTTGAAATAATGAATATGCTTTTTAAAAGAATGACGCTCAAATTTTCCCGGCAGCAAGTGAACGCACCGTAACTGAAACTGTTCTATTCTTTTCATAAAACTATTGTCTCTCATTCATATGTCATTTAAAGTTGCACTGCATGCTTTGTAATTTGCATTGTTAGTTTAAATACTACATTTTCTCACTTTTTCAAGAATGCACCGAGGTTAAAAAAAACTATTTGGTCATGTAAATTTGGTTTAATGTCCTGGAAAAGTCCTGGAACGCCATTGGTCAACATGTGTATGAACCCTTCGTGTTGGTGGATGATGCGAGTGTGACCTGATCAGGCTCATTAGTTGGTTATGAATCATTAATTATGGTCGCTGATGCAGCGCTGGAGCAGGGGCCTTAAGCACATGCAGATCCAGAGTTCGTACAAGGTCTCCATCCTTTGTGCCGTGGCGGAGAAGAGGTGCATATAACATCCTGAATGACACCCACTGTTGCTATTATGTTGATGAGCATAATGTTGCATTCACACCCTCCAGAGTCTCCTCTGAAAGGCGAACGCCCCGCCGTGCTTTCTGGGGCTTGATGATTAATTACTGCCAAAGTGTGAAAGTCAGCAGTCTGTTCCCCCGCTGACCTCCCAGTTGGAGAGGTTGTCAGTCGTCACTTTAATTCTCCCAGACGACGATGACGGCGTTTTTCTCTCCGAAATCTAAATGCAAATGAGAAGAGATGAAGTGCATAAACGCACCATCGTGAAATCTTCTTCGTTTATTAGAGTTCGGCCGGCGTAAGAAGCAGAATTTTTTTTTGAGCCGGGCCAGAAAGCTGTTCATGTGTCACTTCATTAAGTTTGAATATGTTTTCAGTTGAGAGAGTGACCGATGTGGTGATTTTTATTAAAAATAAGATCCGTTTAGAAATCTGTAGCAATCACGCCTCCATAGGACTCTTCGACTGTAATGAGATCTTCAGGTTACCGTCTCCGGCTCACAGCCTGTCCCCAGTGTATGACATAATGTGACGAAGGACACTTTTGTATTTGCCAGAATGATCACAATGAACATAAAGACGAAATGCCGATTAAGTAGTTTTGCATAAAAATCCAACCGAAGTGAAGCTTGTGCACCAGAAACACCAAATTGACCCAATTCTTATCATTTACTTCCATTTTTTAAAAATGACTAAAGAGGGAAAAGATCCAATGCGTTGTTCATAACTACAAGTCTACGATAATACTTTGGCATATGAATACGAAATAACTATGTGAGCTAATGCTGGCTATGGCGTTAGTTTTTGCTTTGTAGTCATACTGTCGCTTTAAGAGATAATAAAACCCTCCTTTTCAAAATCAATACCAGCGTCTCCTTATTGTTGCGTTGAGATTTGTCGGGATCCGGCAGCGCCCACCCATCATTCATCAGGGATCGGAGACGAGCCCGATCCCTGATGAATGATGGGTGGTCCGGTGACGAGCCCCCCCACCCCTCCCACCCCTGGGAAATCAAGTGAGGAGTAAACCAGGGGAAGAGCAAGGTTCAGACGCCTCACAATTGCAGTGTGACGGTCGACACTGTAGATTCTACAGTGTAGAATAATTCATTTCTCACGGCCAAAGGTGAGCCTGTTACCCCAACACAGTGTGTGTGTGTGTGTGTGTGTTCTGGGCGAAATGACCACACACACTCTTAGTGAGGATTGAAGGGGTGGGGGCGGGGGGGGGTGGGGGGTTCACATGTTTGATGACGGCCCGAGACAAGGACCGACCCCTCTGACGCCATGCGGCGTCATCGCTCCGTCAACACTGGAGCAAATTGGTTGTAATTATTAAAATGAAACACTATTTGCAAATAATAAGTGTTTTTATAGAGGGTGTGTGTATATATTAGGAAACCTCTGTGGGTGTTCTCGCTGTAGGTTAACCATCTGTCCCAACTCATTCCCCTGTAGAGAAGCTCCAGATTAAAAATCTTGATTTCAGACGGAAACATTTCCTGATTCTGGGGTCCCTCGGGGAAACGCTCCCTCGCTGGCTTCCCACCCACAATCCCTTGCAGTCGAGCTTGTCCAAACCGCATTTCCCATTGGGAACCGGACCAAAGCTCTCTCCATGGGCGGCGTTTAACCTCCCGAGGTTAACCGCTCCACGTCTCTTCAGGGTCCTTCCATAAACATATTCATCGCCAGCACGGCCTCCGAGCGCCGGTCTGTTACCACCCCGTGGATTTGGACAGCGCGTCAGGATAATAAACCGATGTGGGGGATAATAAACCGGCGGAAATCAAAATCCCATTTTCGCAGCCGGCCGCTGATCTGTCGGCTCGTTCTGGCGCAGGAAAACGATAAAGCTCGGGACGAGAGCGGCCTCCCGGCTGCTGTTGGGCAAGGTCTCTGCTGGAGTGTGTTTGTGTCGTGGAGCGTACTGCGCGTCGGTCGGGGTGTTTCCAGATGTGGCCACGTCGGGCCAGGGGCAGCGTGCCGTGATGTGGCCTTGCCGTGAACCTCTTCCCCTCTGGACTAGATGCTGCGTGTCACCAGTAGCTCCCGCAGGTTCCGGATGAGGCGGTTCACGAGCCGGCAGCTGTTCCTCCTGTGAACCTTTTGGACTCGTCGAGTTAAAACGCTTCTGACGCTCGTGCGTTGGCCTCAAATCAAGCGAGAGCGTACGTTTGAAGTAAACTGGTGTTTATTGATGTGCACTTGAACTTGTAACGGCAACTTCAGGGACCTCCTTCACGCTCGGAAATGATCGTGTGTGCTTCAAGTGCTAATTGGTGCACCTGGATTAGTGGCTGCCGGCCGTAATGACCTCCCATAGGTCTCATAATTCTCTGTGAAACGCATGACGGGATTCATCAAGCGCTCGAAGGACTTTCCATGACGGTCTAGTATTCAGACCCAGATCTGTCCGATCGGATATCTTTCAGCTTTTGAAGGTTCTTCTGGCTTTCTGCTGATACGGTTTTTGCAGATCAAACGCAGTCATGTTTTAGGAGAGTCACGATTTTCCGAAAACATGTTCACAGGACGGCGTGTCTTATGAGTATTATGTCTGCTCTGCAGGCATCGATACGCATCAATAAAAAGGGGCCAACGGAATCTATTTATGTCCTTTCATTTTCGTGTCTTGTAAGGAATTAAATAATATTCTGAGGACACAGATACACACAGAAAATGAAGGTGCCATCTGGAACCGAAAATAGTTCTTCAGAGTGATGCCATAGAAGAACCATGTTTGATTAACAAATAACTCCTTAAATAGTTCTTCAAATAACCTATAAAGGTCTCTGAAAGAACCTTCAAAAAATGGTTCTTTAAAGCACAATTTCTGTTTCCACATAGAACCTTTCAAACCAGTGTTCTTTAAAGAACCATTTGGCTAAATAGTTCTTCAAAGAACCTATAAAGGTCTCTCAAAGAACCTTGAACAATTGTTCTTTAAGGCACCATTTCTGGTTCCACAAAGAACCTTTCGAACCATTTCCTTAAACAGTTCTTCAAAGAACCTATAAAAGTGCCTCAAACGAAAAAATGGTTCTTCAGTGAGTGATGGTTCTTCGTAGAACCACAAAGCCTTTTTAAAAGAACCATTTAAGAACCTTTATGTTTCTGTGTCCAGTCATTCTGAGTTAAGCTGAATACAAAGTTGTCTGTTAGCCACGAACAGACCAGATTCTCTGAGATGTTTTCCTGTGATCGAATGCCTGTGTGATTAATCACATTTTGAAAAATAAAAAAATAAGTAATATGGTGACTGCAAGTTTCAAATCAAATGTATTTTAGCGCTGCAGAGATGTCGTGGTTTACACATAATCTGCACCCTTAAGAAAACACCTTTTTGTTTCTTACTGATCCCTGCAAAAAATCCCTTCCACTAATACGATTGCAATGTCAGAATATTCGCAATGAAATATTTCTTTCACATTACAAATCGTGCAGCCCGGGAAAAAAACAAACGATTGTGAAAATAAGCTCAAAGTTCTCCTTCCTGTCGTCGCTGAGCCAGAACACCGCGAATAACCACATGGTTGTTCGTCTATTCAAGACAAAGAGTGTGTGTTTTTCTTTCCTTCTAATCCAAGCGATTCCCTTTTACACGAGTATCCGCCAAACACCTCGAGGCGACATCGTGTCGAGTGTAAGAGACGCGGCGGAAAATAATCGCCGGAACGTCGGGGGTCAAAGGGTCGGCGGCGAGATGCGGGAGCTCCTCCGTCCCCAGAGATTATCGTCCACACAACATTGATTTTGTTACTTCTCTCTCGGCTCAAGCCCGAGATGGACCGGAGTGATTACCGGGGACCTTTTTATTCTGCTTGATCGCCGCTGCCAGGAACTAGGACCCCCTTTCTCCACTTACTCTAATCACACGTTGCATTCTGTCTTCGTACCGTGACGGAGACAGAACGTCTCATTTCATTATGAATCGGTAGATTCTTTATTGAATTAATCTAATCATCATTTAGTCTGTAAAAGGAGAAAAAGATTCTCGAAAAATGCACGACTCAGTTTCCAAGAGTCCGAGTCTTGATTCATTCGACCCACTGACCCAAATACGCATATATTAAGTTATTATTATATGTTTAAGCATTAAACGGGCAAAAGCATACAGCATTTCATTTTGTATCTCGTCGTGGCCATTTTGCATCTTCTCACGGTCATTTTGTATCTTGTGGCCATTTGGCATCTTCTCATGGTCATTTTGTATTTCATCGTGGCCATTTGGCATTTTCTCATGGTCATTTTTGCATCTCCTTGTGGCCATTTGACATCATCGCATGGTCATTTTGTATTTCATCGTGGCCATTTGGCATCATCTCGTGATCATTTTGCATCTCATCGTGGCCATTTGGCATCTTCTCGTGGTCCTTTTGCATCTCCTTGTGGCCATTTGGCATCATCTCATGGTCATTTTGTATTTCATCGTGGCCATTTGGCATCATCTCGTGATCATTTTGCATCTCGTGGTGGCCATTTGGCATCTTATGGTCATTTTGTATCTCCTCGTGGCCATTTAGCATCTTCTCGTGGTCCTTTTGCATCTCGTTGTGGCCATTTGGCATCTTCTCATGGTCATTTGTGGCCATTTGGCATCATCTCATGGTCATTTTTGCATCTCGTTGCAGTCACATCTAAAAATTATCGCCACCAAACATAATCCAGATTTTTTTCACATTTTGGAAACTCTTCTTCTGCGAAGGTTTAGTGGCAGCTGAAATTTGGTTGAAAACCCACATCCCTCAGCACAGAACGACTCTTTCCTGTCCATATGGTAACGGTTTGTTCCAGAAGATGAATTAGCCTCTGTAATCCCGGCAGCGTTTCCAGAAACCTTCGACCAATCGCGGCTACATCTGATTCTCTTATATTTTTGCGGTCGCCATTTCTCCCAAAACACCCGTTCCTTTCCCCTCGTTCATTCGTCTCTCGTTTGTGGGTCGTCTCGGGGGAAGTGGAGGCGATTCCTTCCAGAGACCCGCAAGAAACCAGAGGTTTGAAAAACAACACCGATAGTCCACATGTGGAACATCAGTGCAGACCAGAACGCGTCGATGACATGCGCTGCACATGCCGTCGGTCTGACCGTCTGGTTTTTAATCCATCATACGTCGGTATCAGAGCGCTCCGGTGACACACAACTGGCCTTTCGGCCTTTACGAGGTCGTACCGACCCAGAATCCAAGACCTCAATGCTGCAAGACCATTGGATGAGCAGTGGGAATCGACTGAAAGGTCCAGAAACACACTTTTATTCTGAAAATATAAACCGGCTAAATGAAGACAAAAATAACTAACAACCAAAAGCTTGTTGCTAGTATGCGGTGCTCGTGACTATTATCTATAGTAGCCATTTGGCATCTTCTCATGGTCATTTTAATCTCATCGAAGCCATTTGGCGCCTTCGCACAGCCATTTTGTATCTCGTCGTGGCCATTTGGCATCTTCTCGTGGTCATATTGTATCCTATTGTGGCCATTTGGCATCTTCTTGTGGTCATTGTGCATGAAGTGTGTCTGTTGTGAATCTCGTGTGCATGAAGTATGTCTGTTGTGAATCTCGTGTGCATGAAGTGTGTCTGTTGTGAATCTCGTGTGCATGAAGTGTGTCTGTTGTGAATCTTGTGTGCATGAAGCGTGTCTGTTGTGAATCTCGTTTGCATGAAGCGTGTCTGTTGTGAATCTGTGCATGAAGCGTGTCTGTTGTGAATCTCGTGTGCATGAAGTGTGTCTGTTGTGAATCTCGTGTGCATGAAGTGTGTCTGTTGTGAATCTCGTGTGCATGAAGTGTGTCTGTTGTGAATCTCGTGTGCATGAAGTGTGTCTGTTGTGAATCTCGTGTGCATGAAGTGTGTCTGTTGTGAATCTCGTGTGCATGAAGTGTGTCTGTTGTGAATCTCGTGTGCATGAAGTGTGTCTGTTGTGAATCTCGTGTGCATGAAGTGTGTCTGTTGTGAATCTCGTGTGCATGAAGTGTGTCTGTTGTGAATCTTGTGTGCATGAAGCGTGTCTGTTGTGAATCTCGTGTGCGTGAAGTGTGTCTGTTGTGAATCTCGTGTGCGTGAAGACGAGCTGTGGGTGGAACATTGAGGTTTTTCCCGTGGAAGTTTTCTCATTAAACTTGCAATGCCTCCATTTTACAAACGGTGTAAGTGCAGACAACCTTTTTGTGGAGTAGCGATTCATCTGTAATTCTTCACAGACGTCTTTTCAACTGTCGAGTCAATACGTCTTCGACAAAAAAAAATACACAAACCGAAAACCTCAGTGCTGAGCAGATAATCGTTCATGTTTTACTTCTCGAGAAGCCAAATATTATTCTCACGGCTTTTCTGTTGAGAATACACGGCAAGCACGAAGCTCCACGGAGAGGGTGTGACGATATCTGAGGGGGGAGGGGAGTCTTGTGGTCATGTTGTATCTCGTTGTTGCTATTTGGCATCTAATCGTAGTCGTTGTGCATCTCTTTGTGGCCATTTGGCATCTTCTCTTGGTCATCTTGTATCTCGTTGTAGCCATAAGGCATCTTCTCTTGACCAGTTTGTATCGTTATGGCCATTTGGCATCTTCTCGCGGTCATTTTGTATCGTTATGGCCATTTGGCATCTTCTCGCGGTCATTTTGCATCTCGTCGTGGCCATTTGGCATCATCTCATGGTCATGTTTTGATTGATTGATTGATATATTTATTTGTCGTTTGCCAGAGTACACAAACAAAGTACAAAGAACAAGAAAGAAAGAGAAGATTACAGCACAACATGACATGAGAAGGAAGAAAAAACACCAACCCCCCCCCCGATGAGAGGGAGGGGTGTGGGAGCAGGAAAAAAAACCCTTAGCACATAAGCACATATTTTTTACATGACTTGCAACGAGTAGGAAGGGGGTAACCAGCTCATCGTGGCCTTCTGGCATCTTCTCGTGGTCATTTTGCATCTCGTTGTGGCCATTTGGCACCTTCTCGCGGTCATTTTGCATCTCGTCGTGGCAATTTAGCATCTAATTTTTAGCAGATCATTTTGTATCTTTTTGTAGCCATTTGGCATCTGCTTTTGGTCATGTATCTCGTTGTAGCCATTTGGCATCTAATCGTAGTCATTGTGCATCTCTTTGTGGCCATTTGGCATCTTCTCTTGGTCATTTTGTATCTCGTTGTAGCCATAAGGCATCTCCTCACGGCCAGTTTGTATCGTTAAGGCCATTTGGCATCTTCTCATGGTCATGTTGCAGCTCGTCGTGGCCATTTGGCATCATCTCGTGGCCATTTAGCATTTCGTCGTGGCCATTTGGCATCTTCTTCTGGTCATTTGGCATCTCGTTGTGGCCATTTGGTCATGGTGCATCTCTCCGGCAGTACTTTGTGGCTCTTTGTGATCATTTAGTCTCTTTTTGTGGCTGTTTGGCATCTTTTTGTTCTAGCTTTGCATACATTTGATTTTGTTTCCCGTGTTGAGGTATGCCAACAATAACCAAGTTATTCCATAAATCATTTTCAGAAAGTCCTCTTAGTAACCAGCGGCGCGTCTGTTAATTACCAGTGAGGTAATCGGTTCTCTACATGGCTGCAGCTCAAATAGCAAAGTGCCTGCCGCAGCCGCTTCACTCTCATATTTATGGCATAATTATTTGATTGTGTGATGTAACATTTCTGGTTTAGTAACTAAAAACATGACACTTTAAAAAAATTGTTTCAGGCAAATACACTGCGTTATTATCAAAATAATAATAATGATTATTATCATTATTATTATGATAATGATTATTATCATTATTATTATTATCATTATTGTTATTATTATTATCAGAATCATTATTATTATTATTATTATCACAAACCTCACAGATTTCAGTCATTTTAATTTAAAAGTCATATTTGACAAATGAAAATGCATTAAATTGAAGTTAATTTCGACATAAATCTTGACTGCAACCAGTGATGTCAAATATGTCAATTAGCTCTTTTTATCCTGAAAAAAAAGAATAAATGTTTATCAAACTTATGCAGCCGACATTTGCCCAATTACATCATTTAAAAAATAATGGTAAATGAAATCCTCTTACTTTACAGCGTATGCACAGGAGGCTCAGGAATTGGCTCCGCCCCCCTCTGCAGCTTCAGCGTCGACGGCGTGCGCAAACTTTAAGCATTAAAGCACTTTTCATTTCCGCTTCAAAGCGCTTCGACGGCGTTACACGTCTAATTAAGAACGAGCCGAACGGCGAGCGCTCCGGGCCGCGGGGCGGTTTTCAAAAAGCACATCGAACACAAAATGTTCTCTCGCTCGCGGCCGAGCTCGGAATCGATGGCGGCGGCGGCGGCCGGGCCGAGTGGTTTTCTCTCCCACGGCGTCTCCATTAATTAGGCGGCTTCTCCACGCGGCCTCCGCCGCCACCGTTAAAGTAATTGGACGGACATTAAGGCGAGGACATGAGCTGCGTTCTGGCCAGGAAGCGGCGGACACCTTGAATGAACCTCTTTTTAATGGATTCTAGTGTCGTTGTTGAGGTTTCACCGTTTCCACCCTCAGAGGGTCGGTACCGTGGCGTTGCCGGAGCCCCTCGGCGTCCTGGACTTTTTCTAATTAAACAACTCCAATTTAGACCCGTCGGCGCGTGGTTATCGGCCTGAAGTCGTATAAAGAGGGAGGACTTTCACCCAGGAGACCAGTGTTGGGTCAACGTTGATTTACTTTATACCGCAGATGTATTGCAAAACTTCTGTACTTTGCTAACGGCAGTTATGTAACAATTGTAGTTATATATATTCTTTTTTTATAGTCTTTATTTATTTGTTGCTTTGAATCTAAAAACAAAGTAAAACCGACGTTGGAAGTTTAGTTTGAAAAAAAGAAACGGGAGACATTTCACAAGCAGAAACTGAATGTTTCAAGTAAAACGGGGAAGTTTATTTTGAAAGGACATTGTGCCATCGCATCGACACGGATCGATCGCCTGGAGTGTCATAAACGTTGTAAACATGAGTTCATGGTCGTGTCAACACAACAACAACAACACCTCCTCCTCCCCGACGCGGACGCAGGTGAACTGAAACATCCAATAATCCTACAGCAGGGATGCAAGTTAAGCTCCTCCCCCTTTGGAAGGCACGATCCATATCCACCAAATCCCCCGCGTCTTCTTTTCTCTGCCTCCGCTTTTATCTCCCTCTTTCTCTCTCTCTCTCTCTCTCTCTCTCTACCTCACGATCCCTCCCTCCCACCCCTCCCCCTGCAGTCAGTGCATGTCCTAGATTTATTTCTCCCCCTCTCTTTCTCTCTCTTCCCCCTCTCTCTCTCTCTCTCTCTCTCCCTCTTCTCCCCTCTCTCTCTCCTTCTCTCCTCTCCTCTCTCTGTCTCTCTCTCATCTCTCTCTCTCCCCTCCCTCCCTCTCTCTCCTCCTCTCACTCTGTCTCAGTCTCGCTCTCCCTTTCTCTTTCTTCCCCCCTCTCTGCTCTCTCTTTCTCCGCCTCTCTCTCTCTCTCTCTCCATCTCCGTCTCTCTCTCTCTCCCCCCCTCTCTCTCCCTCTCTCCCTCTGTCTCTCTTCCTCTCCTCTCTCCTCTCTCCTCTCTCTCTCTCGCCCGCTCTCTCTCTGTGTCTCTCCCCCTCTCTCTCTCTCTCCCTTCCTCTCCCCTCCTCTCTCTCTCTCCTCTCTCTCTCTCCCCTCTCTCTCCTCCTTTCTCTCTCTCCCCCCTCTCTCTCTCTTTCTCCCTCTCTCCCTCCTCTCTCTCTCTCTCCTCTCTCTCTCTCTCCTCTCTCTCCTCTCTCTCTCTCCTCTCTCTCTCTCTCTCCTCTCTCTCTCTCCTCTCTCTCTCTCTCTCTCTCCTCTCTCCTCTCTCTCTCCTCTCTATCTCCTCTCTCTCCATCTCAGCCTCTCTCTCTCTCTCCCTCTCTCTCTCTCCACCCCTCTCTCTCTCTCCCTCTCTCTCTCTCTCTCTCCACCCCCCTCTCTCTCTCTCTCCCTCTCTCTCTACCTCACTATCTCTCCCTCCCACCCCTCACCCTGCAGTCAGTGCATGTCCTATATTTCTTTCTCTCTCTCTCTCTCTCCCCCCCCTCTCCGTCTCTCTCTCTCTCTCTCCTCTTTAATGCGTGTGCTCGCTCGCCCCGTCGTTCTCTCCCACTTGAGCTACTTTCTCATTTTCTCCCACACTCTTCACAAATGATTTTCCGGAGCCACGTCTGCTGTAAATCCCAGAACAATTAGCAAACAAGTAGGTCCTCTCACGACAATAGAACACCGAGGCGGTATGGTAATGTTTTGCACCGGATACCCTCCCCCCCCCATCCCCCCCCCTCCTCCTCTAGGAACGTCATTAGCTTTGGCACCACGACGTACCGGAATCCATTCTTTTCCCTGAAAAGCACAAACGCTTTCCTTTGAAGTATTTCCTGAATATGTACGATAACCTTAAAGGACCTCTGTGGCGCCCGAGAGGAATTCCTTTTCTTTCGTGAACACTTGTGCCAACAAAACAATTAAGTAAGCGCAAATACACCGGGGCGGGGCGGGGGGGGGAACAACGTTAGCATCCCGGCTTCTGGAAGAACGGAAATGGCCTCAGGACTTGGGAATCGGCAAATCGTCGTTTAAAAAAAAAAAAGCTGAAAAAATGTGAATCGGTGCGTTTTAGTTATCGTGAGAGTTTCTTATTTTCACATCCATCTGGACACCAGCCGGGCTCTTGGCTCCGTGTGTTCGATGCCGACCGCGCGGCCGGTTCAACGAGAGCTTTTCGCTGCCCGGAAGTGAGGCTTCTTGGTTTTGTTGGCGTTGCGTTCCTCTTCTATTTGTTGTGAGGTGAGGAAGGTACACCCGACCGCTTTCCTGCTGTTCCACGTTTATAGGTGACTGCATTTGTGGAGCTTTCATCCAATTTGTTCCCCAAATCACCCGTTCAGCCACGCGGCGTCTTAGGGTCGGCAGCGAGGGGCTAGCGTGAGAGGGGCCACGCTTTAGGGTTCAAGGTTTATTCCTATTCTTTCTATTCAATTTCACTTTGGATTGTCGGAGTGAAACCAAAATTAGCGACTGAATATAAACTTTAAAACATATATACATTCAGTTTATCACTTTCTGAAAGTATATGTTTAATTATAAAGTATCAATCCACTGTAAACAAATATTACACACTGTACATTCAAATAAAATCATATTTCTGAGATACAGATACATGTTGTCTGTTGAATTTCACAATAAAAGCATACATCTAAAAGATGATTTGAAAACAGTCACATTGTTGTATAAAAGGGTTGGGAAAGCAAAAATTAATCAATCCTAAAATAACATTTAATTTAATTTGAGCCCTCTTTAAAAATGCAACCAATCCCTCTGCAATAATATACTCTCTTTCTTTTAGATGGTGTCTTTTATTTTGATGAGCCGCAGACCCTTGGGGCTCCTTCTTTCCACACAGCCAATTACTTACCGGGTGGCAGGTCGAGGAAATTGTCATTTTCAGAAAACCAAAAGAATACTCCTGTGACGCTTTGAAAGATATTTTAATCATTACTTTATTTTTTGCTGAGACAATAAGAAACGCTCATTCCCCACCTCACTTGTGATGCACTCCAGAAGTGCTTTATTATTATTATTATTATTATTATTAGAACAGAATAGCTCCCCGATGAATTACCTGCTTGCTTCATCGCAAGAAAACTTTATACTTATAACTTTACATTCAGGCCCTTGTAATAAGCGTTAGTTTAAAGGTAATTACACTCTATGTCCTTATTAAATGCTTATTAACGTTGTATATTAAAACTAACAGCGTTGATAATAGCATCCACAACACATTATTTTCATAAGATATTTATAAGCACTTGGAATATTAATAGATATTTTTCTATAATTGTTTGAATTTCATTACAAACATTTATTGAGTTTAACTAACTTAAATATAATGTCCCTCTTCAACCTTTTTGTATACATAATTTATTTTGCATGCATGAGTGGCATTAGTGCAGCTACCTCAAGGGAAAATAACTTCTTATTTAGGTTTATAAATCCTTTATGATGCATTCATTATTTATTTTAATTATGCTTTTAGCAGCTAATGGATTACAAGGTAAAGCAATTCATTTTTAGGGGTTAATAAGCCCTTTATTATGCACTGAATCATGAATAATATATATAAACTTATATATATGTATATATATACATATAAGTATATAAATATATATATAAATATTTATATATTTTTAAATATAAATATATACATATATATATGTATATATAAATATATATATTTATATATACATATTTATAGATATAACAACTTGTTTAAATATATAGATATATATATATTTATATAGTGAACGCAATTCATTGTTAGGGGTAAATAAGCCCTTTATTATGCACTGAATCATGAATAATAAATATATAAATGGATATATATATATTAGAACATTTATATAAAGCGTTACTAAAACTAGAATTATGATATTTTTTTATTTTAATGCATTTCAAGCCCTTAGATGACCCATTGAGCCTGCAGCTTTCGTTCGTCATGAAATAGTTTAGTGCTACAAATCTGCTGCAAAACTAAATCCACATTAATGTGTATTTCTGTGAGTCTCATTTGTTTATCGGATCTATTTTCTCAAATTAATGACATAAGCCTCAATATTCAAGGAACTTGCATAATATGCTTGATTTACATGTTTAGAAAATATTAAAAATGCAGTTTTCTTCTTCTACATTCACTCCTGGTTGCTTTTCCTGGTCACATGACTCCACCCCCCAGGTATTAAGACTCTGGGCCCCTGGATGGGGGTCGCTTGGAGTGAGCCATAAATGAAAAGCACTCATAACGTGACAGAAAATGGGGAATTGGTTAAAGACATTAATGTGAAAACACCCAAGAGTGGAATGAGATGTAGCCCAGTTAAACAGTGGAAGAGGAGGAGGAGGGGTTGACATGGCAACCAATGCGACGTGAAAACCGTATCTCGAGAGCACAGGCTGCGCGTCGCTTTGAAGCTCGGTCGGGATTCAGAGACTCCCGAAGCGCCCGTCTGAACCTCGAGGAGCAAAAAAAAATCCAGAACACTTGAGATTGTACTTGAAGGTCATGCCCCCATGAAGGTCACGTCCCCATGAAGGTCACGACCCCGAACCCACGAGGCCGAGCGCTCCCTCGCTCCTCTCCGTTGTGCACCCACAATCCTTTGCGCTTCAAGGCGAGACGTGTTTCAACAACAGCAAAAAATCGATTGATTCCCTTGAATCTGGTTCAATTAAAGGTAACAGGAAAGTCTTCAATCTGGATTTAAAGGACCCTGAATGTCTCAAAGGACCCTGAATGTCTCAAAGGACCCTGAAGGTCTCAAGGGACCCTGAAAGTCTCAAAGGGACCCTGAAGTTCTCAAGGGGCCCTGATGGTCTCCAAGGAGCCCTGAAGGTCTCAAACGAACCTGATGGTCTCCAAGGAGCCCTGAAGGTCTCAAGGGGCCCTGATGGTCTCCAAGGAGCCCTGAAGGTCTCAAGGGGCCCTGATGGTCTCCAAGGAGCCCTGATGGTCTCAATGGGCCCTGAAGGTTTCAAGGGGCCCTGATGGTCTCCAAGGAGCCCTGAAGGTCTCAAACCAACCTGATGGTCTCCAAGGAGCCCTGAAGGTCTCAAGGGGCCCTGATGGTCTCCAAGGAGCCCTGATGGTCTCCAAGGAGCCCTGATGGTCTCAATGGGCCCTGAAGGTCTCAAGGGGCCCTGATGGTCTCCAAGGAGCCCTGCTGGTCTCAATGGACCCTGATGGTCTCAAGGGGCCCTGAAGGTCTCAATGGACCCTGATGGTCTCAAGGAGCCCTGATGATCTCAATGGACCCTGATGGTCTCAAGGGGCCCTGAAGGTCTCAATGGACCCTCATGGTCTCAAGGAGCCCTGACGGTCTCAATGGACCCTGATGGTCTCAAGAGGCCCTGAAGGTCTCAGCAGTTTTCGGGGACTTTTGTTCCAGATATGTGGAGCATTAATGATCATGATGAAGACATTCATGACGAAGGAGCTTGAAGTTTGTCCCCCTTGAGTGCAGAATGCACGCAGCAGCACAGCTGCAGTGTGTGTGTGTGTGTGTGTGTGTGTGTGTCCTAAAAGTACCAAAAGTACACACTTTGTAACACGGCGGAAGTTTTTTTTACAGAACTGCTGAGAAGCGCATCATGCAAAGTGTTAACGCAACAGCTGCTCCAGATTAACACACAGAACACATGATGCAAGTTTAAAGTAATATTCATAATCTGCTCTCAGTGACGAGAGCACGAGGAGGGAGAGTCTCTCTCGCGCTCCGGGGGGAAACAGATTTGGACATTTAAACCACATTTCAGTAAAGCGGCATATCTCTGTGATCCAAATGATGTTCAAATGTCACGTTGGACTCTAGAGAGTCTCACAGATTATCAACTGGAATTGATATAATATAATGACGACGTGATTTATGACCTTTTTTGAAAGTTTATTATTATTTTTGAATTTCTTTGAACCTACAAGCAGTTAAGATGGTGAGAGAAAACAAAATGTACAACATGCATGACCCTGTTTACTATCTCAGTCTGAGTGGACTGTTTGTGATGATGATGATGATGATGATGCTCTTCCACGAGGCGGTGGAAGCAGTGGAGGTCGAGATATCCTGACCATACGCTCTGATTATTACCCATTGTATCCTGATTACAGATTAATGTTCCTGCCACTGTGGCCCATCTTTCAATGTTTAATATATATATATATATATTTTACACGACAAAAATAACCCGTTACAGAGCTACACAGCGGCTTCAAGGGGAGCCCTATTTATATCTAGAGGGGTTCTTTTTTATATGATTGGATTTTTTTTGAGCCATGAACAACACCAGAACCCCAAAATGTCAAAGTTTCATTTGCACATAAAAATAAAAATAAACTACCGTTATTGGTCAAATTGTCACGTAATGTGGAGAAAGCTTCATCCTTCATTTGATAATCTAGATAGGACTTTATGATTATTCAAGTCTTCTCCATTTATAGATTTATTATCATCAAGAAAACGGTGCAAAAAGCTCAAAATAATCGCGAATTCAACAAATCCCTCCTCCGAAAACACAAAATACTCATTTTACAGGAAAGTAAAATCAGGAAACCTAAAACCATAAAAGATTGAAGTATTTTTGCTTCATTTTCTTTGTCTTTCTTTTGTTTTATTGATTCTATTTCCTGTAGCTCGGTATATCTTCGACTTCTTCGTGCTCGCTGTGTGTTTTCGTGACCCGGGGAGTTCCGACGTTAGTTTCGGAAGACTTTTCTCATTTTCATGAACGCTGTCCGACGTCGAAGGTCAGCGCCGCTCACCGGAACCTCGTTAGTATCGATCTCCCTCCGTCCCAAACCCAGTTATCCCACGCCTCCGTTTTTTCTCTCCATTTCCACTCATCCAATATGGTTTCTTCGGCTTAGGGAATAAACCGGGCACGTCTCCACGTGACACGTGAAAACCGTCTAGGATAAATTTTATTTGCTTAAAAGTCACTTTACGTGGTATGCAAGAGAGTGAAGGCAGAAAGGTGACATCACGTTGCTGATTCTTTGCTGTTTAATTGATATTTTTTATGCAACTTCCGGTCCTTTTATATTATTTGCCACCTCCACGATCCAAAGACGGAAAAATAAAAACATTAACTTTGTAATAAAGTCACGTTTGTGTTTCCAAATGTTGTAATTAAGATGTCCTTGCTTCTAGCTGATTGAACATGTTTTTTGAAACCCACGCTCTGGGTCCAGAACGTGTTTCTATCACCGCGTTCTGTTTAAATGCGTGAAACGGTTGCAATTAGCTTCCTGTAAAATATTTATAAAAACAAATTTCAAGATTTTCTCAAACAAAACTCATTATCCTCACCCAGTTAGTTTCCTGTGAAAATCATTTCTACTGGGTGATGTAACGAAAGGAAAAATAGAAGGAAAAACAAATGGTGTGTTGTTGTGAATTCAGTGAATATTAAATGCAACTAGAGAACAGAGGTTTAAAAAAACTTAATTTTCTCTCCTGACCACCAGGGGGCGACTCCTCTGGTTGTATAGAAGTCGATGCTTCATGTGTTAAAGCTGCATTATCTCTCCTGACCACCAGGGGGCGACTCCTCTGGTTGTATAGAAGTCTATGCTTCATGTGTTGAATGTGTTAAAGCTGCATTATCTCTCCTGACCACCAAAGGGCGACTCCTCTGATTGTATAGAAGTCTATGCTTCATGTGTTAAAGCTGCATTCTCTCTCCTGACCACCAGGGGGCTCCTCTGGTTGTATAGAAGTCTATATAATGACTCTACTTCTCTCTTGATGTATTCCCTCAGTAAACATTGTAAACATGAGTTTATGTCTCAGTCTCTAGTTTCAAGTCTTCTTCTATACAGCATGATGTCATCATTTAGGACATTATGGTCATTTAGAGTCAAACAGACCATAACGCAGATTCTACTTTAGGGGCGGGGCTACGAGATGATTGACAGGTCACCAGAGACGTATACTGGCTTTCTTTGTTTCCTCGACTCCTCGCTGGTGAAACATCTGTGTGATGGAGCCCCAGCAGCCACATAAATGATCAATATTTCAGGCCTGAAATGAAAAACATCTTCCCAATCACGCTGATATGCATCGTTAGATCGTTAGCGAGCTCATCCCAGCAGCTGCTTTTGTTAATATCCTCGCAGGATTCTCCGTCTCCTGACTCGTGTGTTTGTGCAGAGTGTCGGCCCACGCCGTATTTTTATTTGGTGCTAATATTTCTATGATTTTTTCATTTTGAGTCCATCTCTAAATATTCTCCTGAGCGCCAGATGTTGATGCTTCAGGACGGCGTTTAGAAATCCACCCTGAAAGGTTTCCAAAGGGTTCGAGGCTCAGACGCAGATCGACTGCACGCTCTAATGCTTAAATTAGAAGGAACTCCCGTATTGATATTGATATTAACAGCGGTTATTTAAACTGCCCTTGAATGGACTCATTACTGAAACAACTCACTAACGATGTGCTCCTTGTCTTCTTTCCTTTTCTTCCTCGTCTCCTGACGATGTCTCCTCGTCTCCTTCCCTTCGGACTAGGTGAGTACGAGTCCTTGTTTCATTCTCCGTCACTCGTTGAATAATGAAGACTCATTATTTATTCAGCCGATGGCTCCAGATCAACCTGCATCCCCGTCGGCGGTGAAGAATTCACTGATTGCTTTGGAAATATTGAAGTACTAAAATAAATATTAAAGTAATTTTAGAAATATTATAGTAATTTTGGACATATTAAAGTAATTTTAGACAAAATAAAGTAATTTTAGAAATATTAAAGTAATTTTGGACATATTAAAGTAATTTTAGACAAAATAAAGTAATTTTAGAAATGTTAAAGTACTTTTAGAAATATAAAAGTAATTTTAGAAATATTAAATTAATTTTAGACATATTTAAGTAATGTTAGACGAAATAAAGTCATTTTAGAAATAGTAACATAATTTTAGAACTAAAAGTAATTTTAGAACTATTAAAGTAATTATAGAAATATTAAAATAATTTTATAAAAATTAAAGTAATTTTATAAATATTAAAGTAATTAGAGACACATTAAAGTAATTTTAGAAATATTAAAAGTAATTTTAGACAAAAGTAATTTTAGACAAAATAAAGTAATTTTAGAAATATTAAAGTAATTTTAGACATATTATTAAATGTCAAATCATTCAAATGGCTAATGAAGCAGATTCTTTATAGTTCGGTCCCATCATCACCGACGTGCGTGTCTGCAGTCTGTCCACATGACACACACAAACGCATGCACGCACACCCACACACACACACATGCACACCCACCCACACACACACACACACATCATTAGCCCTCTTCTTTCCGGGTGTCGTTCCCGCCGCGGTTATTTTCTTCTCCTCTTTTCCTCCTCCTCCAGTCGGTTTCTCGGCGCTCGTATTCGTCAAGTTGAATAAGTCGTCTGGATGAAGGCCCGCGGCGGCGGCTCAGTATTGATATCTGTATTTGTATAATGTTATGTATTCCAGCTTCCGCCTCGGCGGGTTTATTTTACAATCTGGCGGCATCCGGCTTTTTTGTCAATTCGCCATCTCGCAGTAAACGAGGAAGAGGAAGAGGAAGAGGATGGCGGAGCAGCGGTGACTCGCTACTGTTCAAATTTTCAATTTTCCACCCCGGAGGAGGGATCGCTTCACATGAAAGAGAAATGGAAAACGCTGCCCCCCCCCCCCCCCCCAACCCAACCACTGCTCAGAAATCTGTTTTCAAGTTCCGAGTCTCGAGTACATTTAACGCATCGGCGTAAACAGAACAAATATTTCCGGACGCCGGTTCATTACGTCGGACCGTCACCGCTGGAGGGATGAGTTCTGGGTCCGGGAGCATCCTTCAGTCCAGAACGGAAGCGCGTGACCTCGAATGAAAGGTCACGAGAGGTCGTGAGGATTTGTGTTCATTGCTGTGAGAAACATGGGTCTAATCTTGTTGTTGTTGTTGTTGTTCTTTAATGCGGCCCCTCGGGGCGACGGTCCACTTCCTGCGTTCCGGGCGATGTTCTTTGTTCTGCCGACGCTCCGGTCATCAATCCCCACCTGCCGTCTCCTCCTCCTCCTCCTCCTCCTCCTCCTCCTCCTCCGGCTCATCAATCATGAAATGAACTTCTCACTCCAGCGGAAACATCGGAATTCATTTCCAATCTTCGAGCGCGCGAGCAGAAAATCCTTCTTTTTTCTTCTTCTGGAGAAGGAGAGTGGGCTCAAAGTCTTTTCTTCTGTACTCACTCATATCACCTCCTCCTCTCCTTGGCTCCTCTCCTGGGCTCCTCTCCTGGCTCCTCATGAGCTCACGCTTGAGCCGCGAGGAAAAAACTTTAGCTTTGACCCTTGACCTCTGATCCTTACCCATCAGTGGCTCAAAGGAAGTGAGCCGCTGGACTTAAAGTGTGAGTGTGTGTTTGTGTGTGTGTGTTGCACAAGGGCTTCAAGGAATATTTTAAATATATCCCGTACCGCTCCGGCCTTCCTGGTGAACACCGGTTTGTACTCTTTGAACAGAAAACACACCTTAACCGGATGTTTTGGGTATGCAGCTTTAATACATAAAGCATAGACTCCTATACAACCAGAATAGTCGCCCCCTGGTGGTCAGGAGAGAGAATGCAGCTTTAACACATGAAGCATCGACTTCTATACAACCAGAGGAGTCGCCCCCTGGTGGTCAGGAGAGAGAATGCAGCGTTGTACCGGGGTTTAGATATGTTATCTGTTTTTAAGGTATCGAAGCCGCCGTCTAGTTTCAGACGTGCTGAAGGGGATTAATCTCCAGCGGGACGTTTTCCGGTTATTCGTTCGGCGGCGTGTTTTTGTTTCGTGCTGCCGCATCAAAATGTGACGCCGCGGCTCATCGGGCGAACGCCGTCGGGCACCGTGAAACAACACGCTGCATATTCATGAGCGACGTCTGTTTCACATTCCCATCTCCCGTGTCGGAGAAGAAGTTTGACAAGGACGGGACAGATTACAGTGGGTCCAGACGGGGGGGTCTCATCTCTTGGTAAAGGATGGAAGCCTGCGAGCGCGCCCCGAGTAATAAAAGTAGGCGGGTCGCTGCACTGTTTAAAAAAAAGCCTGCTGCTCTTCCTCTTCTTCCTGTTAAGTGTTTGATATGAAAACAGAAAACACAGATTTCTCTCCTCCTCTTGGGGGGGGGGGGGGGGGTAGTGCTGCAGCTCCACCGACGGATATGGATTTAGTGAGTTTTTCTTGCCACCAATCAGATGAGAAGCCTCCACCCCTCGGCACACAGCGGGCGTCCCGTCGTACTCTCCTCTCTCTCTCTCTCTTTCTCTCTCCTAGTTTCTTATCGACGAGCGTTTCTACCCGCCGGCCCCGAGAACGTGAAACGGCACCGTTTCTAATGCTGAGATGGCGCACGGATATTCCAGGAGCCGCTGGTCCCGAGCAGCTCGGAGAACAGGGGTTACAACTGTTAGTCGCCTTTTTTTAAAGAGACTGTTACTTTATTATTCCCTCAAGGGGACAGATTTTTTTTTTGCTACTGCAGCATTTACACAGGGAAGCAATACAAGATGAAAGATACACAATATATACACGCGTAGAAGAGAATATTAGGAAAAATGCACAATATACAGTATACAAAGAATAGAATGAGACACATTTACAATATAAACAGCAGAATAATAGTTGTACATTTTGAGTGAACTAGCCGTTTATAATTCAGTTTATTAATGACAACGAACCAATTTTCTCTTTCGTTTGGCGCGTCGACGATTTCCATAAACTTTTTTCCCCAAATTCAAAAAGCTGGGAACCGATCAGACGATATCGTCCTTTATTATAAGATATGACTTAATATTGACATTGCATGCTCAGTATCGACCACCACAGTCATATTGAGATGTGACTCATGCAAAACATCTCTTGATTTGGGGTTCACGTTTTGGGTTTTCATATTTGGAAAATAAATGTCTGCCACCGGTTCCGACCGATTGTCACCCCGATGTCTGCTTCTGTCCTCGACGGATTCACCGCGGAGCTCCACCCGCCGCGCCCTCTAACGCACTTTACACTTCCCTCTGATGGTGTCTGGCAGCTTGTTTGCATCCCCCCCCCCCCCGCCCCGCCCCCCCGACGGTGATCTGATGTTGTTTTCATCCTCTCTGGCACCTCGTGTGCGTGAACTCGTACCGGGAGGTTTCCCCTCCGCCCTTCATCAGATACGGAGAACATCGAGCCGACGGAGGCTTCCCCCTTTGAGGCTTTGAGACTCTATCTTCTCTCCACCCCCCCCCCCCCCGGTACCTGGAGGTGTCCGTCTCAGTAAATATGCGTCCCACTTGACAGCGGATGGACTTCCCGTCGTCCACGGCGCACCGAATGAAGCCGTCCTTTTTTTATTGACAAGGACGCGACCGCCGCTCAGACGAGGCAACGCGAGTTCGGGGAGACGGCGACGACACTTCAATCACGCCCCCCCCGGCCGCCGTCCAGAGAGCCACTAAGAGCTTGTCAGTCCAAGGCAAATTAAATTATGACCCTCATTTCGCCGACGCGGTCGTTCTCCACGCTTTTCATTTCTCCCCGCGATTCTATTCCGGAGGCTCGATAAATCTCGACCGGCGGGTCTCCTTGAACCTCCGGAACCCCGAATGTGAGCGAGAGGAGGCGTTTACCACCGGGCGAGTGTTTGTTCTTCTTCTCCTCATGTAAAGCGGGTGTTTTTCTTTGAAGAAGAGCGTCCTCGTCGAGCAGCGGCTGCGTTTTCCTCCCGCGTTGCGTTGACCCCGTGTGGGATGCGAGGGTCTTGCGGCCCCCGCTCCTCCTCCCAGTGATCGTTGTTCTTGTCGTATCCGCGCTCGTATTTACATCAAAAGGTTCGGATGTTACTGCAAACAGAATTCCACCAGACGAGACGGGTAAATCGCCCGCTACGCCTCTGCCGGCGTCGACGTCTTCGGGGTTGAATTTACGACCCCGGGTAGGAGCCGTGTCTCGGGAACGCCTTCAGGGAACCTCCGCTGACACGGCACGAACGAATCAATTAGAACGCGGAGGTCAAAGGTCATTGTGATCTGTTTATTTTGTCACATGTCTGATGGGGTTGATTTTGCACAGACATGGACGGACAACTGTTGGGCGGACGGCACACGAGGGGTTTCGCTTAGCCCCGCCCCTCGTTTGCAGCCCGGCCAATCACAGCGAGGCTAACTAGATGTCTAACACAGGATTTAATGCTATAATATCTCAGACATTTCCTTCACAGTCTGATAGCCTCTCTGAGAATGAGTGAGGAGACTCAGCCTCTGCCTTCTGACTCTGAAGGAAGCAGAGGTGGAGAAGAGGTTTTTTGCCTCAGCAGTGAGGTTGGAGATTAAAACCCATCTGAACGAAAGACGTAAAATTAAAAACGCAACTTTAAGCTCAACTAGAAGAACCCGCCCGCTTTAGAGAAGAAGTCTAACCAAAAGAATATACAGAAAAACAGTAAAGCCATAAGAGCATCAATAATAGAATAAAAAAAAAAAATATCACAAAGGTTTCAGCACTGTCAGCAACTCCCAGGTTTCTCTAGCACAAAAGCCAGGAAGCAGACCATAAACCTAGTGGTGGGGGACTTTAGGAACTTATTAAATGAAATTTAATGAAAGCATTTTATCTATTTTTAAAAGATTTATACTTGGACAATCTTGTAATCCTGGTGTGCACCTTAAGTGTGATGGCTATGCCCTGGGCCTGTTGAGGGTTTTTGTCCCCTCTAATTGTTTGGGTTTATTTTTCAACGGTTTCTACTCAATTTTTCATCTTTTATCTCTTGGTTTTTCCCCCCGGGCTTTCTGTTAGCTTCTCTTTTTATTGCACTCCGGCGTGAAAATATTTATTATGTCTTTTGCAAGCTCTTCAGGCTTGTCCCTCTCCTTTCATGGCTGTTCTGCCACCAGGCCCATTGTTATCTCCAGACTCCTGAAGAAGTTAGTTATCTCAACAACCCCTTCTCTACCCACAGACCGATCAGTTCCTTCTCCTTTCTACATCGATCCTTCAAGGTCCGACTTTCTACATCAGTGAAGTTTCACGATCAGGATTTAAATTTGGCACAGATTTCTAATTTTTTTGAAATTTCGAAGCACCAACATTGAAAAGCAGCAAATAAAGCCGGTAAATAACCTCTCCTTGTTAACCCCTTGCGAAGCATTCTGCACCATCCCATGACAACATGTTACACAGAGATATCCTCACCGAGACTGAAGACAGCCACGTACAGAGACTGTTCGCTTGCATTTCATTTCAGTTTTATTACATCGATCCTATTTCGATTACCGATTGTATTTCGACTCGGATTGACATCCATCTGTTAATCACCCAGCACCACCACCAATTTAAATTTGTTACATGCTTCCTTTGGGCAATATTTCCATAAATACATCATTCCATCCATAAACTTTCATAACTATGCAGATGAACTATTACTAACTAACTAAACTAGAGGAGAGAAACCAACAAAAGAAGCAGCAAAATGTCTTAAAAGCATAAAATAAATAAATTCAAGACAAAAAATTGAGACAAAAAACTGAAGAAACCCTGTAATTTTAATCGCACCTGCCTCAGACAGAGATCACCTGGTGATGGATTCTGTATGTGGCATCACCCTGGCATCAACACCACTGTGCAACACCACTGGAATCTCTTTGTTATCTTGTATCGACTTGTTATCTACTCCCCATCAAGTCTCAACTCCTTTGTAGCAAATCTCAACTTTCAAATCTCAAATCAATCGCAATTCAAAAAGATGCAGAAAATTGGAAAAATTAATCACATTTCCGAGACTGGATTACTGCAACCTTTAGAGCAACTGCTGACTGCCCTTAGCTCTCTTAACCCTCTAATAAATCTCTAGAATGCTGCAGCAGCTCCAGTTCTGCTGCACTGTGTGAAAGAAATCATCATCAAACTACCAATTCTGCTGCTGCACTAGCCAGTAAAATCAAGAATCTCTTTTAAAAATTCTCTTAACCTACAAAGCCTTGATTGATGGATGCTCCATCATATCTTAAGGAGGCCATTGTCGACCATATTCACTAGTAGTTCATGTTTCTTAAGAGAGACTATGCCACTCTTCTAGAGTTCCTAGTTTAAAGAGAGTAGAATGGGGACTAGTGGTTAAGAAGCTTTCTTTCCCTTTATGCCTCCATTTTCCCAGAACCCAGTCACCACTCAGTCCACAGCACAGTCACCTGCTTAAGAAGACAGGTCTTGAGTTAGGGCTGATCTTAGCTTGCCCTGGTCTGCCCCAGGATATGCTGTATTAGCTGCTGCTATGGGCTTATAGGCCTTATAGTTTTTTTCTTTTACTGAGTACCTTTTTTTCTCTCCTCCTCTTTTTCATCTCTCAATCACATCTCTCTCATTCTCCCTCCTCTCCTTTCTCTTTTCCGTCTCATTTTGACTATCGTTCATGGGGGTCGCCGGACTTGGATGAGACGGTAGATCCCCCTGATGGATTGGAATGTCTGTCCAAATTCCTGCTCTGGACATGACTACGTCCTGTTCCCTCCACCCTCCTCCCCTCCTCCCCCACCGCCATCCCTCTGATGGATCGGAGGTAATGGATCGAATATGCCTACTATGAACTATTCATATACTCTCATATATCATTGAATGTATTTAACCTAAAAATTTAACTCTTCTAATCACACATTGCACATATTACATCTATTAGAGGGAGGGGATCCTCCTCCCTCCTCCTCCAGGTTTTCTTTTTTCCCCTCAAGGTTATTTATTTTTTTTTTTGTCCGATGTGATGGTTTGGGGGCAGGGGGGTTATGTATGTGATTGTGTAAAGCACCTGAGACAAATTTGTAATTTGTGAAATTGGGCTATACAAATAAACTGAATTGAATTGAATCGTCCAGACTCCGACCAGCTCTGACAGGTTTGCGGAGTAGCAGCAGGGGGGGGCGGGGCTTAGCGAAGGCTCAATTAACCACACCCCTTAAACGAGGACAAGAATGTTCAGGTGTCGTTATTGACTCGAATGACATCACTCTGTATATACATACACTACCGTTCAAAAGTTTGGGGTCATCCAGACAATTTCGTGTCTTCCATGAAAACTCACTTTTATTTATCAAATGAATTGAAAATTGAATAGAAAATATAGTCAAGACATTGACAAGGTTAGAAATAATGATTAATATTTGAAGTATTAATGTTGTTCTTCAAACTTCAAGCTCAAAGGAAGGCCAGTTGTATAGCTTATATCACCAGCATAACTGTTTTCAGCTGTGCTAACATAATTGCACAAGGGTTTTCTAATCAGATATTAGTCTTCTAAGGCGATTAGCAAACACAATGTACCATTAGAACACTGGAGTGATGATGGAAATGGGCCTCTATACACCTGGAGATATTTCATTAGAAACCAGACACTTCCACCTAGAATAGTCATTTACCACATTAACAATGTAGAGAGTGTATTTCTGATTAATGTTATCTTTATTGAAAAAACAGTGCTTTTCTTTGAAAAATAAAGACATTTCTAAGTGACCCCAAACTTTTGAACGGTAGTGTATATATATATATACATTACTTAAACAATAAACTAGTAATAAACAGTTAACTAATGGCATCATGGTGTAATCTCTCATCAGCTGATACAAATGTACAAGTTATAGCATGATTGTTGTTTAGTGAACATGAATTCATTTCATGGTTTCACAGTAAAATAACCACGAGCTAAAGATACATTAATAAATACGTTGAATACTCTCTCTCTCTCTCTCGCTCGCCCTCTGAAACGAACCCGGATCGTTTCGCCAAAACCGGCTCAAGAAGAACGACGACGGAGGAGAGGAACAGCCTGAGTTATTGATTCATTTCCACTTTGACTTTTGGAAACCATTCCGAGCTCCGAGAATGTGATTCAGACTCCGCCTCCTCGCGCTCCCTCTCTCTCTCCTCACGATGACACCGTGCGCTCGCGGGGCTGAAGAGCACACGCGTGTGGACCGAGTGCTCGCTCTTGTTGTTGTCCGTCCTCTCGGATCACGAACACACGGAGTGGCGTTCTCCTCGTGGCCCCTCCACGTAATAGCCCGACTATTTGTCGCCATCTAGTTTTGTTTGTTTGTTTGTTGGTCTGCACGCTCCCCCGCGGCGCCTTGTCGAGAGCCAGCGGAGCGAATCACACGTCCCCGAAAGAGCCGCGGGGCGTTTGAGTCCCGCTCGCAGAGGCAGAACTTTGGCTTTTATAATAATAATCTATTTCATTGATATAGCGCTTTTTAAGGCACTCAAAGACACTTTACATCGGTGCCTTGCTCAAGGGCACATGGACTAGGGCGGGGATTGAACCACCGCGAAACACCGTCTCCGATGGTGGCTTACAGTCCTCCGTGAGGCGTTTGAGTCCCGATTACAGAGGCAGAACTTTGGCTTTTATATTAATAATAATAAATGTAATTTTTATAGCGCTTGTTAAGGCATTGAAAGACACTTTACATATGTGCCTTGCTCAAGGGCACATGGACTAGGGCGGGGATTGAACCATCGCGAAATACCGTATCGGTTGGTGGCTCACGGGCCTCCGTGAGGCGTTCGTGTCCCGCTCGCAGAGGCAGAACTTTGGCTCTTCCCGTGTGATTGATGGCACGGCTCATTGTTTTACAGGTTGTCATCACTTCGGGCTCACAACATCTGTTTGCTATCATGTTATTTGTTAAAAAAAATTAAAATAAAGTGCAGCAAATTAACAATTCACTATCAGTCGGCTGGAGATAATTTTTATTTTTTTACTTCTGTCGATTTTTGATTAATTAATTGAAAAAGTGCCACTTAGAGACTTTAATAACTTTACTGAATCACCACTTTCTCTTATTTTCAGGAACAATTTGTCATCTTTTGCCTCGGCGTCAAAACCGCGTACGACGATTTATATTTAGGACAATTGATGCTCCTCTGAAGGCATATTGCGCAATCCTTATCTGGAGGGATTGTGTTTGTATTCTTTATTCATGGCACTCTTATGATATATATTTTTTTTAACTCATCATATTTATCGCAGCGCCACGGGGGAATGCAGAAACACGGACACTCGCAATATCCCACATGTTTTAAATATATCCATTTTCATGTATAATTAATTTGAATTCCAACGCGAGACGGTGACATCAAGAATAACCAGAGAACCTCTTCATACATATATATATATATATATATATATATATTCATACATATAAATATATATAAATATATATATATTCATACATATAAATATATATATATATATATATTCATACATATAAATATATATATATATTCATACATATAAATATATATATATATATACATCAGAATAAACGTTTACATGGCTATTAGCCTGTAACATTTTCCCATTTAACGGATAATCAAAGGTTGACGCCGCGCCTCTCAACTCAATTTAAACTGTTTGTTCCGATTGAGTTGGTCACATGACGCTTATTATTGCTGATTATTGGTGAAATATGAGGGTCTAAACTCCCCAATTGAGATTAAAATGTGGCCACGAAGGCGGACTGAGCATCGCCGCAACAATAAACAACAACACGACGCGACGAACGTCGTATATTTACAAGCGAGGGAGCACAGCAGTTAAAAATAATAACACAAAGAACCCAGATATGATGTGTGAAACGGCTCCGACGATGATGTCATCCACATCGGGGGTGAAGCTGCAGAAGGAAACGTGGAGTCGGCGCTTTTAAGGAGTTGCTCTTTAAGTCCCGCCCCCTCTCCGATTAGTCCTTTAAAACACTCGCTCCATTTTGTCCTAAAAATGCTAAACGCTGAGCGGGACGTCGATGTCGTACTACGAGAGAGAGAGAGACGGGCTCGCTCGCTCGGTTTGCACACGGCCCTGAAAGGTTGCGTAATGTCGCCACTTTCATAAAAAACTCAACCGGAGGTTTTATTGTCCTGGTGTTGGTGATTATGTTAGATTACGGAGCAACAGACAGCCTGAACACACACACACACACACACACCACAAACATACACACACACGGACACACATATACACACACACACACACACAAATACATATACACACACACACACACCACAAACATACACACGGACACACATACATATACACACACACAAATACATATCAGAATCAGAATCAGAATCAGAAACAGTTTTATTGCCAGGAATGTTTTCACAAACAAACGAGGATTTTTTTTTGGTGGAAGGTGCAACATTTGGACATGACAATCAAACAACAATCAACACGACAGAAAGACAACAAATAATGTGAAGTGTTTGGGTGTGTGCTTCAAGTGGTGTGTTTTAGTTAAAGTGCATGTTAAAGTGACGTGTGTGGAGGAGGGAAGAAGAAGGAGGAGGAGGGAGGAGGAGGAGGAGGAGGAAGAGGAAGGAGCGGGAAGAAGGAGGAAGAAGAGGTGGTAGTCCTGGGGGTGACAGTCAGTCAGTCCGGGTTCCATTGATGAGCCCGACTGCCGACGGGAAAAAACTTTTGGTGTGGCGGGTGGTCTTTGTCCTGATGGACCGCAGCCTCCTCCCCGAGGGGAGGGACTCGAACAGGGAGTGTCCAGGGTGGGAGGGGTCAGCGACAATCTTTCTGGCCCGCTTCAGTGACCTGGAAGTGAACAGGACCTGGAGGGAAGGCAGATTGCAACCGATAACCCTCTCGGCCGAGCGGATGATGCTCTGCAGCCTGCGCTTGTCTTTGGCTGTGGCTGCAGGGTGCCAGACGGTGATGGAGGAGCAGATGATGGACTCAACGATGGCCGTGTAGAATTGTACCATCATTCTCCCTGGCAGGTTGAATTTCCTCAGCTGCCTCAGGAAGAACATCCTCTGCTGGGCCTTCTTGGTGATGGAGCGGATGTTCAGCTCCCACTTGAGGTCCTGGGAGATGATGGAGCCCAGGAAGCGGTAGGACTCCACAGCGTCGACGGGGGAGTCACACAGGATGAGAGGGCGGGTGGAGCTGCATTCCTCCTGAAATCCACAACCATCTCCACTGTCTTTAGAGCGTTGAGCTCCAGGTTGTTCTGGCTGCACCAGGTCACCAGGTGGTCAGTCTCCCACCTGTAGGCGGTCTCGTCCCCACCAGAGATGAGTCCAATGAGGGTGGTGTCATCCGCGAACTTTAGGAGCTTGACGGACTGGTGACTGGAGGTGCAGCTGTTGGTGTACAGGGAGAACAGCAGAGGGAGAACACAGCCTTGGGGGGAACCCGTGCTGGTGGTCCGGGAGCCTGAGACGTGTTTCCCCAGCCTCACGTGCTGCTTCCTGTCGGTCAGGAAGTCTGTGATCCACCTGCAGGTGGAGTCGGGCACGTGCAGCTGGGAGAGCTTGTCCTGCAGCAGGGACGGGATGATGGTGTTGAAAGCAGAGCTGAAGTCCACAAACAGGATCCTGGCGTAGGTTCCTGGGGAGTCCAGATGCTGGAGGATGTAGTGAAGGGCCATGTTGACTGTGTCGTCTGCAGACCTGTTGGCTCTGTAGGCGAACTGCAGGGGGTCCAGGAGTGGGTCGGTGATGGTCTTGAGGTGTGACAGGACCAAGCGTTCAAAGGACTTCATGACCACAGAGGTCAGGGCGATGGGCCTGTAGTCATTGAGTCCTGTGATCTTGGGTTTTTTGGGGATGGGGATGATGGTGGAGGCCTTGAAGCAGGCTGGAACGTGGCATGTCTCCAGGGAGGTGTTGAAGATGTCGGTGAACACCGGAGACAGCTGGTCAGCACAGTGCTTCAGGGTGGAGGGGGAGACGGAGTCCGGGCCCGCTGCTTTGCGGGGTTCTGCTTTTTGAACAGCCTATTGACGTCTCTCTCCAGGATGACGAGGGTCGTCGCTGAGTTGATGGAGGGTGCTCCAGAGGTGTGAGCCCCTGATGGGCTGGGGGAGGGTGGGCTGATGGTCTGTGGCTTGTTGGTGGGGCTGTGGGGGATGGTCTCAGGACTGCTCCATTGTCTTTCAAAGCGGCAGTAGAACTCATTTAGCTCGTCTGCCAGAAGCACATTGTTCATGGAGTGGGGTGATTTGGGCTTGTAGTTGGTGATCTGCCTGAGCCCTCTCCAGACAGAAGCAGAGTCGTTTGCTGAGAGCTGCTGTTGCAGTTTCTCAGAGTACAGACGTTTAGCATCTCTCACCGCCTTGCTAAACCTGTATTTTGACTCTGTGTACAGGTCCTTGTCCCCACTCCTGAATGCCTGGTCCTTCTGCAGTCTTAGCTTCCTGAGCTCCGCTGTGAACCAGGGTTTGTCGTTGTTATAACTCACCCTGGAGCTGGATGGAATACAGCTGTCCTCACAGAAGCTGATGTAGGAAGTTACAGCCTCTGTGTACTCATCCAGGCTGTTGGTAGCAGTCCTGAAGACATCCCAGTCAGTACAGTCCAAGCACGCCCGTAGATCCTCCAGAGCCTCACTGGTCCACTTCTTGAACTTCCTCACCACAGGTTTGCAGAGCTTTAGTCTCTGCCTGTATGAGGGAATCAGATGAACCATGACGTGGTCAGAGTTTCCCAGTGCAGCTCGAGGACGGCGTGATAGGCCCTGCTGATTGTTGTGTAGCAGTGGTCCAGAATGCTCTTCTCTCTAGTAGGGCATTTTATTAACTGTCTATATTTAGGAGTTCGTGGCTGAGGTTTCCTTTGTTAAAATCCCGAGTACAATAACTAAAGAGTCCGGGAAGGTCCGCTCCACACACCGTATCTGTTCGGCGAGGGTCCGCTGTGCCTCGTGCACGTTCCCCGCGGCGGCATGTAAACTCCGGCCAGGATGAATGAAGCGAACTCACGTGGGGAGTAGAAGGGTTTGCAGTGAATGATAAAGATTCCAGGTCCGCGAACAGTGCTGTAGGATCACCGTTACGTCGTTGCACCAGCCGTTGTTGAGGTAAAGCAGATTCCTCCACCCTTTGCTTTTCCGGAGAGCTCTGTGTCCCGGTCCGCTCGGAACAGCTGGAAGCCAGCGAGCTGGAGCGCAGAATCTGGTATCGATCCACTAAGCCATGATTCCGTGAAACACAGGGCGGAGGATGAGGAGAAGTCTCTGTCTCTCCCCACCAGCAGCTGGAGTTCGTCCAGTTTGTTGCACAGTGAGCGGACGTTGGAGAGAAATATGCCCGGCAGCGCTGTACGAGATCCCCGTTTCCGTAGCCGTACAAGCGCCCCTGAGCGTTTCCCTCTCCGCCGGCGTTTCACCGCGTGGGCGAAGGTGAGCACACCTTATACATACACACACACACACATACATACACAAATACATATACACATATATACAAAACATACACACACACACCACAAACATACACACGGACACACATACATATACACACACACACAAATACATATACATACACACACACACACACATATACATATAAAATATATATATATATACATAAAATATATACACACACACACAATATACACACACATAAAATATACACACACACACAAACATATACACACGGACATATATATATATACACACACATATATATATATACACACACACACATACATATATACACATATATATATATATATAATATACACACACACCATAAACATACACGGACACATATATATATACACACACAAATATATATACATACACACACATATATATATACATACATATATATATATATATATATATATACACACACACACCATAAATATATACACACACATACATACATACACACACACACAAACAAATACATATACATACACACAACACACACACATACACCCACATAAATACACACCACACTCATACATACAGACACACGTACACAAACCACACACACACACACATAATTACACACCACACACATACATACACACATACATACACACAGATACACATCACACACACACAAATACATTTAGACACCACACACACACACATATACACAACACACACATACATATGTACACGTACACCCACACACCCACACACACGCACACTCATGGGCACTAAGCGAGTGTGATGGATCACCAGTGTTTGTAACACACTCTAACAGCTGTGACTTAACGTTCAGTTCCAGCCCGTTTGACTCTTTATAGCGCCTCACTTTTCCTTATTGATTTGGCAGCTCGTCTGTTTCTGCAAATAGGATTCAGTAAAAAGAGAAGAAGAAGTATTGTTCTCCCTGAAGAAGCATTGTTCTCCATAAAGAAGCATTGTTCTCCCTGAAGAAGCATTGTTCTCCCTGAAGAAGCATTGTTCTCCATAAAGAAGTATTGTTCTCCCTGAAGAAGCATTGTTCTCCATAAAGAAGCATTGTTCTCCCTGAAGAAGTATTGCTCTCCCTGAAGAAGCATTGTTCTCCATAAAGAAGTATTGTTTTCCCTGAAGAATCATTGTTCTCCATAAAGAAGTATTGTTCTCCCTGAAGAAACATTGTTCTCCCTGAAGAAGTATTGTTCTCCCTGAAGAAGTATTGTTCTCCCTGAAGAATCATTGTTCTCCCTGAAGAAGTATTGTTCTCCCTGAAGAAGCATTGTTCTCCCTGAAGAATCATTGTTCTCCCTGAAGAAGTATTGTTCTCCCTGAAGAATCATTGTTCTCCCTGGAAGAAGCATTGTTCTCCCTGAAGAAGCTTTGTTCTCACTGAAGAAGCTTTGTTCTCCCTGAAGAAGCATTGTTCTCCCTGAAGAAGCTTTGTTCTCCCTGGAAGAAGTATTGTTCTCCCTGAAGAAGCATTGTTCTCCCTGAAGAAGCATTGTTCTCCCTGAAGAAGCTTGGTTCGACAACCGGATGATGGGCCGTTTTTATATTCTTGTATCGGATACTTTTCATCCTGAATCCGAGTCTCAGGAAATGTCACGCGTCTGCTCCCGTCTTCGCTCCTCGTGTTCAGCGCCAACAAACGTGCCGACTTCACCGCAAACGCGTCAACCCTCTCCTGTCTTCGCCGAGGAGCCCCGCGGCGCGTCTCGTGGGCGGGTGACAGAGCGGCCAATCAGAGCAGACGCAGACGACAGGAAATCACGTCTGTACCGCCGACCTCGGAGCTCAAACCGCCCCGAGTAAGCAACAACGCTCCATTTGTTTGTTGTACAGCATCCTGCTGGGCGGGCACACATACACAGTCACAGTCACAGTTATGTGATATGCGCCACACTTCAGGTGCTTTCACTTCCTCGTGAAACATATTCAAAGCTGCATATTTGTAGGTGTTTTAATCCCCGCATGGTTCACATCTCTTCCAGTTTAGATGCTTCTGTCATCATTTAGTATTCTCGCCAACCGTAACTTTAACCCTCGTCTCTGAACATCTTCGAACGTCTTCGCCACAATCTGGACATGAGCGGTGGACGTCGTCGCGGTGACGTTTGTTGGACGCCGTCGCCATCTTGGATTACAGCAAACTAATAAATGGAAGTGGCCCCAATGGGACTGAGGAGGAGGAGGAGGAGGAGGAGGAGGAGGAGGAGGAGTGGCGTATAGAGACGGTGTTTACGTGTCTGGTGTCGATCTGTCAATCACCGTGTAGCCCCGCCCCCAAAGTATAACCTGGTCTGTTTGACTCTAAATGGAGCATCCATGAATAAATGAACATAACGCTGTATTGAAGAAGACTTGGAACTAGAGATTTACAATCAGATCGACCCTCCAAGACCAGGACCAACTTTTTTGTCATTGATTAACGTTGAAAGAACTACAAAGGTGTTTTCCTCAAGTAACAGTACTAATACCACTTTAAAACACAGTACTAATACCACTTTAAAACACTGTTCTAATACCACAGTAACACACAGTTCTAATACACTGTATTGTATAATCGTGATGCCAAATATGTGGGTTATTTCATGTCCCTTGAGATGATGATGATGAAGAAGAAGTTTCGAGCGACACAGTACTTATATGGAACACAAAGTTTATTCTACAAGGTACGTGCCAAAGACAGACGTCTAGAACGACTGGAAACTTTCGGGGTCCGGATGAGAAAGTTCAATGGTTTATCATCTTGTCACGGGTTATATAGACAGAGGAAAGAGGAGGCGTCATGTTCGAATCTATGGGCTGGCAATGGTTTCGAGTGGGCTTCTAGCCCCCCCTCCCATGATCTCATGCTACCTAATGTAAACCATCTGGTCCAGCTCTAAGCAATGGTATTCTATACCACGGACACCTTGTGGGCCTCTAGAATCTTTAAGAGCTGTAATGCAAAATACACGACATATACCTCCCTTCGAGAGTTAATAAACTCTCGACAACAAACAAACAACCAATGCAAACATACAGGTGTATTATCATGACAAAAATACCACCCCGTCCTGCAGTAAAGTTCTAACATTACTGTGACTGTATGAAGTGTAACAGTGGTGTAAAATGAAGTATTTAATGTGAAATTGAAAAACCTGTCGGGCAGTTATCTTTTCTTGCAATATCAATGAAACAATGTAGACAGGAAAATTCTTTCACGGTCCCTCTGCCAAGGCAACCTTAAATCGAACTCCATACCACTGAAATAAGGAATGTTTAGCAAATTGTGTAGGGAAATGATTCAAACGAATACACCTGGAATTTCTCAGCAAATAATAACGAAATAATAATGTCCAGGATCAAGTTGGTCAACCCATCGCCTCTCCCCATGGACCTATCCCTGCCTAATCACCTCTGTCCCTAAACGTCACGATAAGAAAATATCTGAGATTCCATTATATTCACCAAACAACAGAAAATATCGCTTCCCCAACAATTAACACCTAAACAAGAAAATTCATTTTTAATATCACTAATATTTCATATACGAGAAGACATATCACTGCAGTTCTTCAGTAGCCTTGACACTCGTCTTCTCCTCGATGATCCGGATGTCTCATCACCAGTTCTCGTTCAAAGTTCTTCAGGTCACTCGTCATGTTCACGTTTTGAGAGGCTGGTTTCATTCAACACTGGAGTCCCTCAGCACTCCATCACCTCACAGTGGTTTCTCTAGAATGACAGAAGAGAACCAGTATCTTGCATACAGAACAGATGCAAATCAAAACATCAAACATGAATTATCACTCAACATTTTTGTCCCTAAATATATTGTCATTTATTTTATCTAAATTCCCCACTCGGAACTCTTCAGAGTTCCGAAAGAGCAAAAAATCAAATCAAAAATGTTTTAGGATTCTAAGAATCATAAGATATAAAAAAAAAATGTGTATTCTTTCACACCAAGATGCTGTTTAACTCCTAGTTTTTTCTCTAAAATAGTTTTCACCGTTTTATCGACACACTTTATTAGCATTTTGCTTGGCAACTTGTTGAGCACTATTTTATTTTCAGCTAGACACGCTTCAGGCCATCGTGAGAATCTGTCTCCACCTGTTTAATAATTACAGACGCATCTTTCTTCATTACAGTCACATCCTTGAGTGTAATATTGACCTTCAAGTTCACTACCACTCCAATATTGTTCATAATCAAAGACTGGCTGTTGGTAGAAGGCAACTTGAACCAATGGATATGGCTCGAACGACTGGAACTCAGCTTGATTCGGCTCCGGTTGTGGTGCAGGTTGATTTGGTGGGACCTGATTCTTCATCAGGGCCTGCTTCTTCTCAGCCTTGTCACTCACCAGTTGTATTTCATGAAGTTTCCTGAGGGTCTCTCGATCTTGTTCTTTCAAATCGTCTCCCTTCTTCCGATACAGCTCCACCTGGTGGGCTATATGGTCTGTGTACACACTCTTCTTCATGTTTCCAAGGCCAACCACCTCTGCCAATCTGCTTCGTACTGACAACGGCAACCCCATCAGGATTTAGCCTCTCAAAATCGATTTGTCCATAAGATTTTGTTCTGGATCATTACCTGTGATATTCATCCACGTTTGATGAGACCTCGAAACAAAGGATCTGGGATTTTCCTCCAGTCCGAGTGGTTCAATCAAAATATTGGCTGGATCTATGTTCGTCGGGAATGTTTCTTTCAATGCTCTGAACACTCGACCTCGACTCGCAGCAAACAGGTCTGAATCATTCACACTTGTTCCTACGTATTGATTAAGTCCAGCTTTCTCTAAAATGTCTTCCATACTGTAAACGCCAACGACATTAGCCAGTAGCTTCTTAATATCCCCCATCGCAGGAAGATCTCCGACCAAAATCTGTTCTAGTTTTGCAATCCAAGGATGCGCACCATCTTCGATAATGGGAAGCTTCTCAAGTATGGCTGACATATCGGTGCTCTGCAATGGTCTATATTCAAAACCTTGTTCTCTGATGATCACTGGGAACATGCTTCTTGGTGCTGGCACTTTATTAGATTGCAGTAACTCTCTCTTTATGGGCTGCAACTCTCTGACCTCACTCAAAGTCATCTGGGAGTCTTCTTCATCGTTGTATTCCTCCTCGCTGTCGTCTGCCTCTTCTGCTCTGCTCCACTTGGCTTTAGGGTCGCAACCCCCCTTGACCTCTTCCTGATCACTCTCGTCACTGATCTGAGGACGCCCCTTCTGACTGGACACTGAGACCTGAGGACAGACTGTCTTGGGATACATTACTGACGCAGTTGCAATCATTTTCTGTCCCTCATCTGCAAATAACTGGAGAACTCCAAGCTCGAGTTGTCTCTTTTCTTTGCGTTTCCTTCCCTGGTTTCCCTTCTTCTGTTCTGCCTTGTAGGTAGATACAAGTACATGCATTATTTGAATTACATCTGGATTAAGTGTCCCCTCCAAGGGCCACGGTCGGTCAATTTGAGGCCATCGTTTAGACCATTTCTCAGAGATCTTCGCAACGTTTGTGACGCTGCTGATTAAATGATTATTCCTCTGCACTACATCGACAGGAGTAATCAGTTTTGGATTATTAGTTCCCTTTTTTCCCATTATTCTGTTTTTATTTGTCTTTATTCTGTATTTTTAATTAATTAATCAATTAAATTAATTAACCAATCAAATCAATTAACCAATTAAATTAATTAACCAATGATCAATCAGCTGCCAAGCCTTCTATTTATTTAGTTATTCTTCTTTTAAAACTGACTACAGCATTTAGTCTTCATGTGTTATGCAAACAGATCGATATTCTCATAAGTCTAAGTTTGACAAATGCAGGGTTTGTTGCTCAAGGAGTTGGTGATAAGTCTGTACGGGCCTCTTTTTCATCAGCTGCACATCGGTGACGTCAGCACGTCAGTCAGCACGTCAGTCAGCGGCCACGCCCTGGACTGCTCCTTGATGTCAAATGCCTCTTTGTCCTTCAGAGTCCAACTCTCATTCATCGTGCATGAACAAAAGGAAAGAAATATGAAATGATTAGGTTCTATCATCAGCATGTAACCTTCATTAAATTCTTCAAATTAAAACAAAAACAAACACAAAACAAAACCTCTTTTTAGATTTAATAAGAGCAGTTCACACAAAAAGTTCCCTCTCAACAGAACTGTGTGTTTTTCCCACGGAATGCATGGCGAGGTGGAACAGATCGCTTCCATCTGTGTAACCAAACACCTTTCACTCCCAGTCCACCCCAGAACCCCTTGGCCTTTAGAAGTAAGGATTAAGATGGGGGGATGGACCACCAGGGGGCGATCACGAGTCTACCTAAAGGTCCTTGCTCTCCTTGCGGCCCAGCGCTAGACCACTAGTCAAACTCAACGTCCTTGCTCTCCTTTTATTTATTTAATTTTACGAAGTGTCTCTCCCCCCTAGCTGGGCTCACGCACCCTCAAGGGAGCTTCTTTAATCTTATGACTGCTAGCGTACCTATTCCTCAAGGAAGCTCATGTTTAAACTAATCAATATCTCATTAACTAGTTTGTCTCCTCAACAGGACGCTAATGCTTCTCTTTACGTTCTCTGTAGATTAAATGTATAAGGCGTGCTTAGTTTCAGTCGGACACATATTTCCCTCACATCCCTCAAAGACATCTGGAAATCATATTAGTCCATACACACACATGCGCGCACGTCATTCTGCATTCCTCAAATTCACACACACACTGCGCTCGCTCCCGCGGTGCAACGCTCTGCCTTTTTTCTTTCTCTCAGCTGTGATCAGGCAATGTGCCTACATGTCGCACAAATGGCTATTTTCATTCCTAAAATCAGTCATTTATACCATTCATACGTATTAGCATGCTCTTGCCGCTTGTTCCTCTCTTAAGGTTTAATTTCTGCTACCGTCCGAGACTTCATTTCCGATGAGAGGCTGCTTCGTGCATTTATTCGTCAATAACCGCAGAGTGGGAGCATACAATCGTACTTTATTTCTCAATCTCGTTAAGCCAGTACTAATTTCTTTAGACTATGTTCTATCCGATTTAAGCAGCTCTATGATCATTTTCCTTTTAGGTCCTTTAACCTTCTCTCTCTTAATCTCTCTTAATCACTTTGCACACTTTTAACTTATATTAACTCTTGTCCTACCTTTATTACTTCAAATAACCTAACCTGGGTCTAGGTTTATCTTAATTTGTTTCTTTTATCTTTTCCTGCCGACTATTTTCAGCAAAATGATATTTAGTGATTAATTTTCACGCGTCTTAATGTTAAAACAAATCAAAGGCCTTATTTTTGAATAATCTGCACCTACTAATTAACACACTTATAATAACATTTGCTATTCTACAACTCTTTTACTTTAATCTTACTCCCCACTTCTGTGCATTCTTTGCGCAGATCAAATTAAAATTTAACACGAAAAACCCTCCACCATCAATTCAACATCACCCTCCCACACAGAAAAAATCGTTTTACACGGTGAAATTACTCGCGACCACGGAAATACATCACACACAGCTCCAATTAATGAACCAGCATATCAATGAAGCCAGCAGATGCCTACCGTGCTTGTTGTCTTGATTATTTTCACACGTGACTGTTCATGACGCCAAATATTGTATAATCGTGATGCCAAATATGTGGGTTATTTCATGTCCCTTGAGATGATGATGATGAAGAAGAAGTTTCGAGCGACACAGTACTTATATGGAACACAAAGTTTATTCTACAAGGTACGTGCCAAAGACAGACGTCTAGAACGACTGGAAACTTTCGGGGTCCGGATGAGAAAGTTCAATGGTTTATCATCTTGTCACGGGTTATATAGACAGAGGAAAGAGGAGGCGTCATGTTCGAATCTATGGGCTGGCAATGGTTTCGAGTGGGCTTCTAGCCCCCCCTCCCATGATCTCATGCTACCTAATGTAAACCATCTGGTCCAGCTCTAAGCAATGGTATTCTATACCACGGACACCTTGTGGGCCTCTAGAATCTTTAAGAGCTGTAATGCAAAATACACGACAACTGTTTGAAACACTGTTTCAAATAAAAGTCCTAAGTATGTTCTATTTAATCAAGAAAATGTAAGTAGTTACAATGAAGCTCCTTATTGGTTTAATTATCGACAGTAACCTGTATAACAATTTACTGTAGTTCATATACTCAAATACAAGTTTACAATACATTTCCCTCTGAAAGTAGCATCAAACTTAGACTCAGTACTTGAGTAAATGTACTTAGTTCCTCCAGTCCTCCCCTTCCTGTGAGAAACTGGGATCAATACCACAACGATATTTCCTCCTCCTCCAATGGTTTTGGTGACATCTGTGTTTGGGTAAAACAGCGCCCACTAACTGTTCAGGCGAAGAGCGGTACTGCACGAGGCCTCCAAATCTAAATCATTCGTAGCCTAAAGACATTAAATACACCAGCGTTCAATAGTTTGTCCATCTCAATATTTAATTAGATTATTTTTCTTTTTTCTCTCTGTATTCGGACCACATCTTTGCCACATAATAAATAATACGCGTGTTTTTAGCCGTATGCGTCTCGATTATATATCAGGCCAGTCTTAATTTGTCACTCTATCTTGGCACTTAATGGGCCAGTCTGTTTTGTAGTTAATGGGCCAGTATTTTAACTCAATCAGTGTTTATTTTTTAATGGGCCGCTCGTTGGTCTGTCACTTAATCGCTGCATTTAATGACCCAGGGTTTAGTCGGTTTGTCTTCCATCTATTTACGGCGTCAACCTGCCGCGCTCATAAGAAATGCTGCACCCGTTGTTACGAAAAACATTGAAGGCACCTTGTCACTTATTCTGTAAGTTAAATAAATAACTGGGGGGGGGGGGGTAAATGTGGTTTTATTGACTCTGCCTGCCTCACTGGCTGTCTGATGGCTTATTGTATTGTTTGACTTGAGATAGGAGGAGGAGGAGGAGGAGGACATAAACGTACGTCTCAAATCGGGATGCATTTCATGAAACCCTCATGTACATGATCGCTTTCTGTATATATTCCTACTTATTAGAGCGGTAGGATTTCCTGCACTTCTTTTAATATTTATGTGGTGTTTAAGTTGAATCCACCGAAAGGAAAGAAATCCCAACTTAACTAAATAATTGAGATGGGGGGGGGGGGGGAATACAAATCTCGTACCAGATGTTCCGATCACGTCGACGCCGTCGCCACGACACAGGAACCGTGACGTACGGGATCAGCATGTTTGTGTACTGAAGCAGACCAAAATAAAAAAAATCACACTTTCTTTCTTCTGTTCTGAACGATGGTGAGAAGGAAGGTTCACTCCTGTGGAATTGCGCTATCATAATGAGACAATTTCCCTTTTATATTGGATTATTTTGAAGAGCAGTAGAGGCTGATGTATTTCCTTTTATGGAGAGCTGCTGGAATGACTCCCAAAATCTGCATCAGCAATATTGCACTTCCTGTTCGCTCGTCTCAAAGTCAACGGGTTTTATGAATGTGTTTATAGGTGAGACGTCTGAAATAAAGCCAAAGAGGTTCTAATGTTTAGATCTCCGATGTAAAACCGGTCAGTGAACGCCCCTCTGAATCTTAAAGAGTCTAAAGGAGACGACTAAGCGTCCCCACGAGGGCACTAGTCCTCTTTTTTAGCTCAGTGGCAAAGACGTGAAGGGTAGCTCCTTTTATAGACTTACGTTAGCTCCCTACTTTACACGTCAAACATCATCAAAGTTAATTGGCGAAGATTATCTTGATGACCAAATCCTCTTGAGAATCGTAATTTTTATGAAATAATCCAAAATAGGTGAAGTCAAAGTCAGATTTAAAGATTGTGGTTTGGGTTAAAATGACTGAATGACGCCTCGAGTAGGGAAGACACGTGTACTTCTGGTGCAACGCGGGACACGTTAGCTTTTTTTGGGGGGGTTGGGGGCGGATTTCATGAGGATTTTGTGGGATATTTATAAATTCTAGTGCCTTTTCATAAGTATAGAAAAGCCTGAAGTGTAATGTGCGTTGTAGTGAAAACACACAGGAACAGGGGTCTTTATAGTCCGATCTTTACTCGAGCTGGGAGGAGTTTAAACGGGACAAGAGGGTACGGATCCGCCCAGCTTGTGTAATTATGTAGGATTATTATTTCTCACCAATCGGTATTCCTTATCACGTCGTGTTTGATTCCCAGGTGAGGCAGAAAGCCGAGGTAGCCGTCAAACAAGCAGCCAAGGTTAAGCCTTAATTATCTTTTTGTTTTCGGGCTGATTTTGGGGCCACCCCCCCCAAAAAAGGGTAATTAGCGATGAGTCGTCATTCGAGACTCCCCTTCATCATGGAAAGCCCTCGTCTTCTGAAGGTGATGTTCCACCGAGCACGCCGCCAAAAGCCTCGTTGCCACGGCTTCGGGAATAAAGGTCAACCAACGGCGAGCCCCGAGAAGACGTCCACGAAATATCCATTCTACAAAACGAGAGCGCTTTGTTGGGGGGGGCGGCGTTTCTGTGGGACGGACCTTGGTTTTCTCTGCGCTGGAAACAACAGAATTTATGAATTAATAACAATTTAAATGCAGCCAGCAGTGTGATCCATTATCTCCGCTCGCCTGGCGCAAACTCAAAGATGAAAAACATTTTTTATATTTTTAAAATAGGGAACAATAGTCACGCCGGCTGCTCCGGCCTCGGGGATCTTCAACCGTCGCGACAGAGCACCGCAAAGTATTAAAACGGCTGAATTTATGAGCACGTTATCCATGTTTAATTGTGAAGCCTGACCACGGAGACCTGCCCTTTTGGTTAATAACCAACGGGCTGCATTTTATTCTGATAACCTCACGGCCCCAATGAAATATGTAATGGCAGCAATGTTTTTTTATCTCCTTGTTACTAGGTTACGGATTCTCCCGTTGTTCCGTGTAGTTAAGGGTTCATCGGCTTCGGCAGGGATGAGTTTACATACCGTCTGAAACGCGAGTAAAATAAATAACCACAGGTCACATGACATCTAGTTCCGTACGCTACCCTTCTCTTCGTCAACAACAACAAAAACACGCCGAGAGCCGGAGCAGCAAAAACAAGTCGGCCACCAGATGTGTTTCTGTAATCTGATTGTAGTTTTTGACTGCAGGCCGCGTCGAAGAGATTTCTATGATAAATATAATAACACTTTATTATGGACTGCTTGCAGAATCTTAACAAAAAGGCAGTTAAAAGTTAAACTGAGGATTCCATATACAAAATATGGATTTTTCGTAAGGTATTATTTCATTTATTGCTCAGTAATTTAAAAAAATTACACAATGCATTGTCCAACATTTCACCTTTTTGCATGTTAGATGACCTCGCTCGCTCATCGGCGTGTTTCTGGTTTCAGGCGGATTGTGGAAGTGCATTGTTGTTTTTACAGAAGTGCCCTGAATGCCTCTCGTGTTGGAAAAAATAAATCATAAAGTATCCATTATTGTTTCTCCTTGGCTTCGAATTGTTGGGATTTCGTGCAAGATGTTTCCAATCATCTACGTCAAACTTTTTTTCAAAGCTAACGTCGTCACTCATTCAGTAGCTGCCTAGCAACAACACAAGAAAAAGACGTAGCCAACTGCAAAAATACCTTTGTTTGATTGGCCAAATAAAAAGGAGGCGAGGTGCACCTCATGTTCTGAGTCATGCAGGTGTGTTCTCTCCTCCACCCTACCCCCCACCCCCGTGTGTGTGTGTGTGTGCGCGAGTTAGACTTGAATAATATCACGAGGGATTAAGTAACAGCAAGTCTTATTCTTAGTCGCAATGTCCCGCCGCAAGGGCTTTTATTGTGAAAGGGCTCAGCGGGGGGAACCGAGTCATCCCACCACCTCCGAAAAAGGAAATGCAAATTAGTGAAAGATTCAATAAAAGAAAGTTGGTGACCATGTTTGTAGTTTAATTAGTTGAGAAAGAAGCGAAAGAACTCCAACTTGACATTTCCAGATGTACTTTTCTCCCGAGGTGTTCATAGTTGTTGCTTCAGTCATTCGGGATAACGTCTCGATACCTGAATAGCTGATCGTTGTGGAATAACCGGGACATTTTGAGTCTCTTTCTGCCTCGTACGCTTTCTTCGAGTCACGTTGGCCTCGAAATGAAAAGCTCCATTGGTCGTTTTTTCTTTCTAATTTGTCAACCGTTCAATGCATGAAGAGCTTAAAAGGCCAGTGTGCAACATCTCGGCACCGAGAAGGTAGCGAAGAGACACCAGAGAGCCGCCGCTCGACTCCCCTTGCGTTTAACAATAGTGTTGTGATGGGGACCGCGAGGTGTCACCAAATCCTGCACACTGTCCCTTTAAGGAAACACTTGGATCCAGCGTCTTGTGCTGCGTTCACACCAAAAGCGTTGTGAATATTCTCAACGCCTTTGGTGTGACACTTGAGACGCTTTACTCGCCTGAGTTTACTGCTCAACTATTTGTGGCTTTTCGCTTCATTTGCACATTAGAGGGGGCGGGGCTTATCTCTGTGGCTCTACTCCGTGGAAACGGTTGTATTTTCCGGAATCCACCATGGAAGAAATAACCACTAGTTCTGCTTTATACTTGTTGAGGACATTCAAAGTTTAAATATTTCACTTTGAGGCAAATGAGAACATATTTTTGCGATGTGCAATTTGCGTCATTCGCGCCTCCAGCCGAATTTTCTTCCGCAAGCTCAATTTTTTTCGCAAGCTCAATTTCCCCCTCTTCCTGATAAGGGGCAACAAGGTTTTTGGGGCGTGCTCAGTGCATCCACAAAAAGACACAAAATAATGACAAAAAGGGACAAAATACCCACAAAAAGACACAAAATATCCACAAAAAGACACAAAATATCCTCAAAAAGACACACAATACCCACAAAAAGACACAAAATATCCACAAAAAGACACAAAATATCCACAGAAAGACACACAATACCCAAAAAAAGACACAAAATATCCACAAAAAGACACAATATCCAGAGAGATCCGGAGTTGTTTGTTCCTTTGTTTTTTTATTGGTGTTATTCATTTTATTTTCTGTTGAGTTTCCCTTGCGGAGCCTTGAGGAGCTCCGGCCCGACAGGTCTGTCGCTCAGAGGTGAAAGCGGCGTCGGTAACTCTTGATCGCCCCCGGCCCCTCGCCTTGTTGCTCTTCGGGAGGCTCCTCCCCCTTCATGTGTCGATGCCGGTGCAGCCGTCTGATTAGTGGAGCGTAGGTTGGTTTGAGATTGTTGACAAAGGTCAGAGTTCAATGACTGCATTGACTCCAGAGTTCATGGATTTTGTTTCCAGTGGGTAATTGATCGGTTCGCCGATGCCGATGAATAACGGCTGCATGGCGGCATGTGTGCAGCCATATATACAGGACTGTCTCAGAAAATTAGAATATTGTGATAAAGTTCTTTATTTTCTGTAATGCAATTAAAAAAACAAAAATGTCATGCATTCTGGATTCATTACAAATCAACTGAAATATTGCAAGCCTTTTATTCTTTTAATATTGCTGATTATGGCTTACAGCTTAAGAAAACTCTAAAATCCTATCTCATAAAATTTTAATATTTCCTCAGACCAAGTAAAAAAAAGATTTATAACAGCTGAGTGTTTGTCAAGGCTCAGGAAACCCTTGCAGGTGTTTGAGTTAATTAGACAATTCAAGTGATTTGTTTAATACCCTACTAGTATACTTTTCATGATATTCTAATATTTAGAGATAGGATATTTGAGTTTTCTTAAGCTGTAAGCCATAATCAGCAATATTAAAAGAATAAAAGGCTTGCAATATTTCAGTTGATTTGTAATGAATCCAGAATGCATGACATTTTTGTTTTTTTAATTGCATTGCAGAAAATAAAGAACTTCATCACAATATTCTAATTTTCTGAGACAGTCCTGTATATATATATATATATATATATATATATATCTAATATATATATATTTTATATATATATCATATATGTATGTATATATATGTATATATATATGTATATACACATATGCATATATATATGTTTACATATATATATATATATTTGTACATACAGATTTAAATGGCTAGTTTGGCGTCCATCGGCCGTATCTTTAACTAGAGGATGTCACATCCTGTGAAGACTATTTGTATTTTATTAAATGTTTTCCATGTTTTTCTCCCCATGTTAACTGCAGGATTTACATTTGATTGAAATTAGCTTTTTAAAATGTGTATTTAGAGCTTAGAAATCAAAAGTGTGACCGGAGAACCTCCCAGTGTTTCATCCCCTCCTCTTCCACTCAAGAAAACTAAAAACAAGCGAAAGATGGCCGCTAACATCATCAGCATCACAGGTGACACGGTGATCAAAGCTGCTCTCAATAAAACGTCGGGATTTGCTTTTCCATTTAATCTTCTTGAAGCGACAGATGCTGCCGGGTTTATTTTCGTCTGGCAAGTCCTCCAAAACTAAATAACAAAATATGGTGTTTGTCACTTCCTTCTGGAATCCTCCGTGTGAGTGTTTTTTGGATCTGATCGCCCAATCTGCACCTCAGAGCTGCTCCACACGACCGCCTCACACACGAGTCACGTGAACAGACGTGACCATATATGGACCGAGGAGGAGTGGCACTGGTTAAGGGCAGCGACCTGTCAATCACCTTGTAGCCCCGCCCCTAAAGCGTCCCCTGCTTTATGGTGTGTTCGAAACTAGAGACTGAGACATGAACTCATGTTTACAATGGGAACACATCAAGAGAAGTAGTCACTATATAGACTTCTATACAACCAGAGAAACCCCCTGGTGGTCAGTAGATAGAATGCAGCTTTAAAACATGAAGCATAGCCTTCTATACAACCAGAGGAGTCGCCCCCTGGTGGTCAGAAGAGAGAATGCAGCTTTAACACATGAAGCATAGACTTCTATACAACCAGAGAAGTCGCCCCCTGGTGGTCAGTAGATATAATGCAGCTTTAACATATGAAGCATAGACTTCGATACAACCAGAAAAGTCGCCCCCTGGTGGTCAGTAGATATAATGCAGCTTTAACACATGAAGCATATACTTCTATACAAGCACAGGAGTCGCCCCCTGGTGGTCAGAAGAGAGAATGTAGCTTTAACACATGAAGCATAGACTTCTATACAACCAGAGTAGTCGCCCCCTGGTGGACATTAGAGAGAATGCACCTTTTTAAAACACTTCCCCAGTGGCTTAACTCACCAGAGCCGGAGGATCCGAATGATTTCTTTTGATGCAGACGACTCCAAACACAGAACTGTGGAAACAACACAAGTTTCCCGTCGGACCGCGAGCGACGGGCCGCATAACGATGGACGGACCCCTGGAGCTCATCGCTCCCAGAGGCTCTTCATCTTCTTCCTCTTCGTCAGGCAGCATTAGTCGGTGGTCTCCGTTTCTCACATTGATGTCAGTCCGGACGTTAATGTGATCGGCATTGAACCGGCTCTGACCCGGCAAAGGCCGGCGCCTTTAGTGGTGGAGGCTGTGATGGAGGTCAGCGTTACGTCAACATCTGGAAGCGATTGTCCGACTGGACGTTGAAAGAGCGCCACGCTGTCGTTCTGCAACGCTCAAGAAAGACATTTGTTTCACTTTTTTTGGATCTAAAATGTCGGAAAACCTTTCCGACTCCCCCCATCGCGGCTAACGGCTCCCGAGAGGGATCGTCCCAGCTCTTCTTTTTTTTAACGGGACTTTTTTTATCGCAAACATAGAAAGGCTTTAAAGGGTTTATGAGCCTGATGTGGTCTGTATACACAACGGCCTCTCCTCCTCTCCTCTTCTCCCCTCCTCTCCTCCTCTCCTCTCCTCTCCTCTCCCCTCCTCTCCTCCTCTCCTCTCCTCCTCTCCTTCCTCCGGTTTCTGCTGATGCGTTTCTGCCGCATTAGTCTTCGTAACGCGTCGCCTCTTTTGCGTCGACACCCCGAGACGTGAATGAGAAGCAGCGGCCGTGTATCCGAGCCGCATCGCCGCCGCCGCCGCCGTTCATTGGACTTTTTTATTTCTTTATTTTCTTTTCTTTAAAAAAAATAACTCTCCCACCGCCAAAAGGAGCTGAAGCGCATACATTTTGAATCAACCTGTATGAAGTATAAAGCAGTAACCAGGAGTGCGTACTCGAACACACACACAAACACACACCCACACCCCCACACACACACACACACACACACACACACACAGACTCACTCTCCTCCGGGGTGGGGGGGGGGGGGGGGGGACACCTGATGAATTAATAAATCACGTTCATATCCGGCTCAACTCACGGTTCTCTTTTATGACATCTCTGAGAAGCCAGAGAAAGCTCAGCCCATGGAGAGGTAGATCTGTAGGATCATTACGCCTCTCCACTGGTTTTACTGGTCTTACTGGTTTTACTGGTCTTACTGGTTTTACTGGTCTCACTGGTTTTACTAGTCTTGCTGGTTTTACTGGTCTTAGTGGTTTTACTGATCTCACTGGTCTTACTGGTTTTACTGGTCTTACTGGTTTTACTGGTCTTACTGGTTTTACTGGTTTTACTGGTTCTACTGGTCTCACTGGTTTTACTGGTCTCACTGGTCTTACTGGTTTTACTGGTCTTACTGGTTTTACTAGTCTTACTGGTTTTACTGGTCTTGCTGGTTTTACTGGTCTTAGTGGTTTTACTGGTCTCACTGGTCTTACTGGTTTTACTGGTCTTACTGGTTCTACTGGTCTCACTGGTTTTACTGGTCTCACTGGTCTTACTGGTTTTACTGGTCTTACTGGTCTCACTGGTTTTACTAGTTTTACTGGTTTTACTCGTCTCACTGGTCTTACTGGGTTTACTGGTCTTACTGGTTTTACTGGTCTTACTGGTTTTACTGGTTTTACTGGTCTCACTGGTTTTACTAGTCTTACTGGTTTTACTGGTTTTACTCGTCTCACTGGTCTTACTGGGTTTACTGGTCTTACTGGTTTTACTGGTCTTACTGGTTTTACTGGTCTCACTGGTTTTACTAGTCTTACTGGTTTTACTGGTCTCACTGGTCTTACTGGTTTTACTGGTTTTACTGGTCTTACTGGTTTTACTGGTCTCACTGGTTTTACTAGTCTTACTGGTCTTACTGGTCTTACTGGTTTTACTGGTCTTACTGGTTTTACTGGTCTTACTGGTTTTACTGGTTCTACTGGTCTCACTGGTCTTACTGGTTTTACTGGTCTCACTGGTTTTACTAGTCTTACTGGTTTTACTGGTCTCACTGGTCTTACTGGTTTTACTGGTCTTACTGGTTTTACTGGTCTTACTGGTTTTACTGGTCTCACTGGTTTTACTGGTCTCACTGGTCTTACTGGTTTTACTGGTTTTACTGGTCTTACTGGTTTTACTGGTCTTCCCCTTTCCTTCGCGCCTCTCAGACGAGTTTAGACTCTGTCACATTCTGTGGAGGCGACGTGGTTGTTCACTGGGCTGAGAGCAGTAAACAAAGGTTCAGTCTTCGTTAAACCTTTGTGTGTGTGTGTGTGTGTTTTAATTGTTTTTATCAGGCTGTTTAAGTCGACACCCCGGACCTTTTGCATGAACGTGTGCAGCGAGGCAGAAAATCGCTAAGTTTTAAAGGAGAAATCAATCTGTGGTTTCAACACAAGTTCAATTAATGGAAGACTTGTATATTCACGTTATTCGACAAAACGAAGACCACGCCCTTGTTTTCTACTTCTAGGGGTTTCTGATTATTGTCGTGGATGCCAGCTGTTCATCTTGACCCGTTACTCTGCAGGATTTGTGTGCTATCTATGGCTCGACGAGGCACTTTAGCAATTTACTATTGCACGGCCATAAATGTGGATTCACAAGAGACGTATTCAAGAAAAGAAAAGAGTGAAGCAGAATCCCAGATATCCAGATGGAGAACGTGTGTATTGGCCAGTGCATTAAAAAAACATGTCATTTCCCCTTTTTATTGTAATTTATAGTGGTTATTAACATTTAAAAAATGCACAATTTAAACGCTTAGGAGATAAAGGATTTCATCTATATTGGCTTTCATTCAAAAACTCTTGGCATTAGTCGTTTTAATAATGTGTTATCAGCTGCTTAGAGCTCGCGTCGGGACGTTAAACAGCCCATAAGTCGTCTCTAATGTCTATTTTATATTGACGTGAAAACACGTCCTTCAAACTGCTGGATGCATCCACGTTTCCGTTGGAGCACGTCTCGAGAGTTGGCGTTAACCGGCGAAAACGACGCTCAGTTGTTTCCCGCTCAAACCCGACTGTTAGCCAAAGCAGCTAACGCGCTAACTAGCGCCCCTGAACTGGTGGGCGGTTCACAAGCCACGGCCGTGTAGCCAAAGTCATCGGGAGGTGGTTGGTGTTACGTGAAGTACATACAAGTACACGGGTACAGCATGCCAAGCCATTAATCATTAAGACCATGTGATGTCTTTAGAAAGCTAAGGAAATCCTTGTTTCAATAATATATGACACTTTGTTATTAATGTGACTGAAAATGAGTCGAATGTTTATCATTTTGGAAATTCTATTTGAATAAATGATATTTTTGAAAGCAAACCTCACCTTTGAATTGCGAAATAATAACTTATACTCTCACCAGCGGTCAAAACAATGCCATTTACTGCTTTTTATACAAAAATAAAATATAGATTATGCAAAATTGAGTTCGGCATTTTGGCCCGGCCCTCCAAAATATTTTCAGTTGCTTATTTGGCCCCCTGGGAAAAATAATTGCCCACCCCTGCATTAATGTCATCAATTAGGACTTTAATTTATCTGTTTCAGCTGGGGTTTTTTCCCGCCCTTGCGTGGTTCTTAAAGCTGTACACACGGTAATTTAAAATATGACGCTAGATTTGTCGGATGATGAAGCTGAGCTTTCTGTGCCCATTTGAAATAGCTGTAGATGCAGGGCGTGTTTGTGTAAGGTAATGTTTAGGAAGAGGCAGGAGATAAATCTTTGTAATAACCTATCCTTCCAGACGATCAACTTAAAAAAAAAAAAAAAACGATGAATATCAATCATTCACAAAAAGGATCTGCGCGGCCCGTTGCGACTGTTCCGCTCCTTTGAATGCGTAATTTGATTTTCTGGCAAACAAAGCTCTTTTGTATTCATAGCAAATAAAACTATTATCGTCCGAGAGCCAAACAAATGAAATGTCTCCTCTTCATTTAGCTGGTGGGGGGGTGAATTGGGGGGGGGGGGGGGCATTCAGCGACACACCCCGATGGGAGACGTTTTTTCCAGCTGAATAATTCGAGGCATATTTACGTGGGAGATGAAAAAAGCTTTTTCACTTTTTATTCATCAAAATCCAAAAGAGCCGACTCGTGAGTACGGCGTTCAGTCGGTCACGTCGAGTCGGAGCGTCAAACACACACACACAAAAGAGGAAGAGTTCACCCCCGACCGTCCGCTCTGAAGGGATGGGCGCCGAGGTGTTTTTTATCATGCCGTCCACGCGGCTTCTAAAGATCTATTTCCTTCAGCGGGCCCCCGCCGTCACGCATTCCGAACCGGAGACATCAGACGTCTTTGCGCCGTTAATATTTAAGCGGACGCTGCAGCCGCCGTCGACTCGAATACGGAAATTAAAGAAAAAAAATTACACAAACGAGTTGTTTTCTGTGATTCGGCTCAGCAGAGCGAGAATTACGTACGCGGTCGATCCCCAAATTCGGACGACGTCGTACGGGAAACTCTTGTTTTACCGGGCCGTTGTTATGCGTGGCGGCGGGGTATGTAAATGGCGCGAGTGTATTCCTCAGACGGCGGTGACCTTTTCCCCGCGGATCGTTAGTTACCTTGACCTTTTGTCAATAAGGGGGCGTAAAGATTCGCGGTCCAGGTGAACCTGAACTTTGAGTCGGCCCCCCGCTCCATCACCGCCGACGCCTCCGTCTCCCCGCCGCTGACCTTTCTGGAGACCGACGCGCAGTCGCCCGACGCGGGGATTGAGATAATGTATGCCAACAGATGTCTGACATCCTCACAACCTGAGCTCGCTCGCTTGATGAAAGCCCCCCCCCCCCCCCAGCATGTTGCCTCCAGAATGTGTTATTTCCAGAGTCCGTGGTGCTCCTCGATACGTGATTATATTCTTGACTGAGGGAATACATCGAGAGAGAAGTAGTCATTATACAGACTTCTATACAACCAGAGGAGTCGCCCCCTGGTGGTCAGGAGAGAGAATGAAGCTTTAACACATGAAGCATATAGACTTCTATACAACCAGAGGAGTCGCCCCCCTGGTTGAAAGGAGAGATAATGCAGCTTCAACACATGAAGAATAGACTTCTATACAACCAGAGGAGTCGCCCCCTGGTGGAAAGGAGAGATAATGCAGCTTCAACACATGAAGAATAGACTTCTATACAACCAGAGGAGTCGCCCCCTGGTGGTCAGGACAGAGAATCCAGCTTCAACACATGAAGCATAGGCTTCCCTTTTTGGAATCGGAGGTTGTCGTCTTGTTTTGACCTCAAATCAATTTATTGTTGACAGGAATAGTCCTCACTTGTTTCAGGAGTGGACTGTTGTGTTGCACACATTGAGGAGTTGCATATTGTTTACAGAATAGAAAAACGTTTTCTCTGACAAAGTCGGTAACTAATCCAGATGTGGGGTTCAACATCAGTTCTTGAGATCAATAAGTGCTCACAACCTAAATCAACTGGAGGACAATGCAGTAGAATGACCGGGTCTGTGGATCCTTCAGGTGTAGTGTGTGTAGTGTGTGTAATCAATCTTGTGAAGGGCTCCTTGCTGCGGTGGAATTAGTTTACGGACTTGAAAAAGTATGCAAAGCAAGTCTCCTTCAAAAAAAAAGGAGAAAGTAACCCAAGGTACACTGCAGGGTTTGTGCCAAATTAAAATGTCTTCATCCGAGACGGCAAAGAAACAATTTACACTTGGGCTGTGTCTACTACCGGACACTTGAGCACTTGGTCACTGCCTTTCAGTGCGTAGGGCGCCACACTGACAAAACCAGCAGCATTCAGTGCACTGAAAGTACCCGGATGGCGCACTGCAAACGGGCAAAACATGTAAAACGATGGACACTACTCGCCCTAAACGGGCGCCATCTTGGCGACGTAGCGGAAGAGGAGGAGCCCTTTCGCCAGCTTTTCATTTTATTTCTAAAACAATGGCGGACGAGATGGCTACGGTAGCACAAGCGGTCGACCACGGAGGCTCCTGCCGCGATGGTGGAGGTATCGCAGTTTCCACATGGGGTGGAGAAAGGTAAACAAGGGACAAAGAGGGCAGGAAGTGCTTCATTTGGTCACTTTAAGTTTCGCGGGTATCGCGAGCAGATTTGCGTCCGTCACTCCCGCCAAGTGGTTAACGTCAGTGTTCCATTTGATACAGACTCATCAGCCACGCAGTGCACCACAGATGTCAGTGCACTGTATTGCAGTGCACTTCGTAAAGTGTCCGGTAGTAGACACAGCATTGGTGTGTAGATGTAAAATCTTCTTTTGTTGTCGGACCAATGTTGATGCTTTAATAGCTTGTATGCAGATGTGTTGTTGTAATTAATTATATAATCTGTCACCCTTCACGTTTTCAAATTTAAAAAAACCTCCCTTATTAATATTGATATTAACAGCGGTTACTTAAACTTCCCTTTAATTGACTCTGAAACAACTCACTAACAATGTGCTCCTTGTCTTTTTTTCCTTTTCTACCCCGTCTCCTGCTGATGTCTCCTCGTCTCCTTCCCTTCGGACTAGGTGAGTACGAACCCTTGTCCTTCGTGCCGCAGCAGCTTTTGTGGGCGGGGCTTCAGTTCCGGCTTTTCACGTTCACCTCCAAGCGGGAGGATCTGCTGTTTTTCGGGAAGCGATCAACTGCACGGCTCGGCCCAGTGCATGCTGGGATAGCGCTTCCTGGTCGGGGGTTTGAGCAAGACGAGAGAAAAAAGCGTCCTCTTGCAGTGTGGCTCATGCACATTCTTTTGTAATCGCCTGATATTTTGATTGATGAAGATACTACGCGGTTATGTCAGCTCGATAATGAAAATGTGGCGTCTGTGTCAAGTGTCGAGGAGTGAAGGAAAACCTGGATGTGTATCAAGTTAAATTAAATCAATTAGACGAGATGGGAATGTCTTCAACGGAGTAATGAAACAGGACAGACGGCATGAATAACTCTCTAGAACACAGGTGCCAAACACAAGGCCGCATCAATGTATGAGACAATTAGACGACAAAGAGACAACACAACTACAAAGAGACACAGCGTTGCTATAGAGATACACACAGGTACTACAAAGACACTCAAAACAACCACAAAGAGACACAGCGTTGCTATAGAGATACACACAGGTACTACAAAGACACTCAAAACAACCACAAAGAAAGGTCTTCCAGGTGGTAGGCCAGCCTTCTGGCTTTGGTGAATGAAGTCCCCCCTCCTCCCCCGGTGGCGTCTCTCTTAATATCTGTTGGCCGGCGCTCCTCTCGGAAGGCGGCAGGAACGAGGGTCAGTGAACACAACGTCAGGGTTGACGACAGTCTTCCACAAGAGTGGTTTTCCGGACCAAGGCAGGAGACTTCCAGCGGCGCTTGTGTTGCTCAGCTCCCTGATTGGCTCTGTTGATTGGCCCCCTTGATTGGCTCTGTTGATTGGCCCCCTTGATTGGCTCTGTTGATTGGCTCTCTCTCTCAGGAAGCGAGCCGGTCAGTGAGCTCTTTAGAGTCGGGTGAAGAGGAAACCGAGTCGTTGGAGCTCGGTTGTTTTATTACTCAGTTACGATGTTGTTCCCGAGCTCGGCTTCAGGACTCACCAGGGAGAGTCGGTGGATGTAAACGGTGACGAGGTCACCGCCTCGTTATGATGATGACTATACTTCCTATACTAGGATCCTTACGCCTCCTCTTTACTCACGTTGCTGTGGGAAGCAGCAGCCGTGGTTTCTATACATGAAATGCATCGTTTCCTTTTCTTCCACGGGATACACGTGTGTCTATGATATATATATATATATATGAATAAATATACATATTATATACATATAAATATACGTATTATATGTATAAATATACATATATATATTGTATATATATTTATATATATATATACATATATATTATATATATACATATATGTATATAATATATATGTGTATATATATACACATATATATTTATATATATTTATATATGTATTTATATATATATATATAATTTGTATTTAGAGCAAAGCGAAAAATCTTTGATAACAATATGAATTTGAAATCATGTATTTTTATATATCGCCGAGTGAAGTCAACACTTAAAGGTAATGAGTATTGTTGCGGTAATTTGCAACTATTATTGCGAAATAAAAAAGTTCATTATGGAAAATTAAATGTAGATTTCCAGCTATACTGTAAATGTGTTGTAAAAAAAATGTTTTCAAATGATATTCCCTAAGAATATGTAACATCTGATTTAGTTAGTGAGGTAATGTGTGCTTATTATCAATTCAAGCAACATATCAATGTCTCGAGTTTTAATTTCATCGCCGCAAGGTCCCATTAAAAGACGATATATCACCATATTAAATTATCGTACAGCCTCTATGTATTTTCATATCTCATGGATATATAAAAAAATGTTTTAAAGCCTTTGTAACTATGACATTCAAGTAAGAAGTTAAACAGAAAGAAGAAGAATTAAATTCAATGAATCACAAGAATATCTTTTGACATTGTTGTTAGAACTAAACTGTGTTTTTGCTCCTGTAGAATCCCTTTTTTCACGGCAGGGAAACTGAGAAAGCATATTAATAATATTGACACCCAGGTAGGGTTTTGCTGAGCGTGCACGCTCCTCTCAGCCGGTTCGCTGGTTCATCCTTGTTGTTGTTGCACCAGCGTACAAATACAATTGTGTTTGTTGGTAATGGCTCAATTCTAACGGGGATTCCCAATTAAAATCCCCCCCGGTTCCACAGAACAGATGCAGGCGTTGGCCTCTCTGTTGATTGACATAAAACACTGTGTCGGCACACTTTTAATTAGAAGAAACAATATTTGTTTCCTTTGTTGCTTCGTTTTCATGAACCAGATGCGACAGGTGGAGCACGAGGTCCCGGCCGGATGGCGTGAGCGCTTCAGATGGAGGTGGGAGAAGTCTGGTTGGCGGGCGGAAGGGGGAACGGGTTCGAGGAGCCGTGATTGGTTGAGTCGGGCGCCTCGGGAAAAGGGGACTCCACCCACAGCAGCTGTGGTCTCCAACGCTCAGAGACAAAAAAAAAAAACTCATCTCCTTACCCTATCTGTAAGGCTGAGCCTGTTCCCTATGGAGGAAACTCATCTCCTTACCTTATCTCTAAGGCTGAGCCTGTTCCCTATGGAGGAAACTCATCTCCTTACCCTATCTTTAAGGCTGAGCCTGTTCCCTATGGAGGAAACTCATCTCCTTACCTTATCTCTAAGGCTGAGCCTGTTCCCTACGGAGGAAACTCATCTCCTTACCCTATCTGTAAGGCTGAGCCTGTTCCCTATGGAGGAAACTCATCTCCTTACCTTATCTGTAAGGCTGAGCCTGTTCCCTATGGAGGAAACTCATCTCCTTACCTATCTTTAAGGCTGAGCCTGTTCCCTATGGAGGAAACTCATCTCCTTACCTTATCTCTAAGGCTGAGCCTGTTCCCTACGGAGGAAACTCATCTCCTTACCCTATCTTTAAGGCTGAGCCTGTTCCCTATGGAGGAAACTCATCTCCTTACCCTATCTCTAAGGCTGAGCCTGTTCCCTATGGAGGAAACTCATCTCCTTACCCTATTTTTAAGGCTGAGCCTGTTCCCTATGGAGGAAACTCATCTCCTTACCCTATCTCTAAGGCTGAGCCTGTTCCCTATGGAGGAAACTCATCTCCTTACCCTATCTTTAAGGCTGAGCCTGTTCCCTATGGAGGAAACTCATCTCCTTACCCTATCTCTAAGGCTGAGTCTGTTCCCTATGGAGGAAACTCATCTCCTTACCCTATCTTTAAGGCTGACCCTGTTCCCTATGGAGGAAACTCATCTCCTTACCCTATCTCTAAGGCTGAGCCTGTTCCCTATGGAGGAAACTCATCTCCTTACCCTATCTGTAAGGCTGAGCCTGTTCCCTATGGAGGAAACTCATCTCCTTACCTTATCTCTAAGGCTGAGCCTGTTCCCTATGGAGGAAACTCATCTCCTTACCTTATCTCTAAGGCTGAGCCTGTTCCCTATGGAGGAAACTCATCTCCTTACCTTATCTCTAAGGCTGAGCCTGTTCCCTACGGAGGAAACTCATCTCCTTACCCTATCTTTAAGGCTGACCCTGTTCCCTATGGAGGAAACTCATCTCCTTACCCTATCTGTAAGGCTGAGCCTGTTCCCTATGGAGGAAACTCATCTCCTTACCTTATCTTTAAGGCTGAGCCTGTTCCCTATGGAGGAAACTCATCTCCTTACCTTATCTTTAAGGCTGACCCTGTTCCCTATGGAGGAAACTCATCTCCTTACCCTATCTGTAAGGCTGAGCCTGTTCCATATGGAGGAAACTCATCTCCTTACCTTATCTCTAAGGCTGAGCCTGTTCCCTACGGAGGAAACTCATCTCCTTACCTTATCTCTAAGGCTGAGCCTGTTCCCTATGGAGGAAACTCATCTCCTTACCTTATCTCTAAGGCTGAGCCTGTTCCCTATGGAGGAAACTCATCTCCTTACCCTATCTGTAAGGCTGAGCCTGTTCCCTATGGAGGAAACTCATCTCCTTACCCTATCTCTAAGGCTGAGCCTGTTCCCTATGGAGGAAACTCATCTCCTTACCCTATATTTAAGGCTGAGCCTGTTCCCTATGGAGGAAACTCATCTCCTTACCCTATCTCTAAGGCTGAGCCTGTTCCCTACGGAGGAAACTCATCTCCTTACCCTATCTTTAAGGCTGACCCTGTTCCCTATGTAGGAAACTCATCTCCTTACCCTATATTTAAGGCTGAGCCTGACCACCCTATGGAGGAAACTCATCTCCTTACCCTATCTCTAAGGCTGAGCCTGTTCCCTATGGAGGAAACTCATCTCCTTACCCTATCTTTAAGGCTGACCCTGTTCCCTATGTAGGAAACTCATCTCCTTACCCTATCTTTAAGGCTGAGCCTGTCCCCTATGGAGGAAACTCATCTCCTTACCTTATCTCTAAGGCTGAGCCTGTTCCCTACGGAGGAAACTCATCTCCTTACCTTATCTTTAAGGCTGAGCCTGTTCCCTATGGAGGAAACTCATCTCCTTACCTTATCTCTAAGGCTGAGCCTGTTCCCTACGGAGGAAACTCATCTCCTTACCCTATCTTTAAGGCTGAGCCTGTTCCCTATGGAGGAAACTCATCTCCTTACCCTATCTGTAAGGCTGAGCCTGTTCCCTATGGAGGAAACTCATCTCCTTACCCTATCTCTAAGGCTGAGTCTAGCCCCCTACGGAGGAAACTCATCTCCTTACCCTATCTGTAAGGCTGAGTCTAGCCCCCTACGGAGGAAACTCATCTCCTTACCCTATCTCTAAGGCTGAGTCTAGCCCCCTACGGAGGAAACTCATCTCCTTACCCTATCTGTAAGGCTGAGTCTAGCCCCCTATGGAGGAAACTCATCTCCTTACCCTATCTCTAAGGCTGAGTCTAGCCCCCTACGGAGGAAACTCATCTCCTTACCCTATCTGTAAGGCTGAGTCTAGCCCCCTACGGAGGAAACTCATCTCCTTACCCTATCTCTAAGGCTGAGTCTAGCCCCCTACGGAGGAAACTCATCTCCTTACCCTATCTGTAAGGCTGAGTCTAGCCCCCTATGGAGGAAACTCATCTCCTTACCCTATCTCTAAGGCTGAGTCTAGCCCCATATGGAGGAAACTCATCTCCTTACCCTATCTCTAAGGCTGAGTCTAGCCCCCTACGGAGGAAACTCATCTCCTTACCCTATCTGTAAGGCTGAGTCTAGCCCCCTACGGAGGAAACTCATCTCCTTACCCTATCTCTAAGGCTGAGTCTAGCCCCCTACGGAGGAAACTCATCTCCTTACCCTATCTCTAAGGCTGAGCCTGTTCCCTATGGAGGAAACTCATCTCCTTACCCTATCTCTAAGGCTGAGCCCGGCCAAATACGTTTTGTACCATACATTCTCTAAAGTATATAAATATGCACATGAGACATTTATCTAACGGTAACTTTTGGTGAATTTAGGAGAAAGCTACAGACGCAGATAGAGAAAATATATCTTTCTACTTATGGGGAACTAATTGGTCTTTTGTTTCACGTCCGTCTCCCTTTATCAAAATGCATCCACACTGCCTCTAGTTAGCGTCACATCACTTTAATTAACCTTTTCAATGTGATTGAAGTAAAAGAATCAGGAGAAAGATTCCAGTTGTAATTACCCGAAACGACAGCGTCGGTCAGAGTCTTCTGCACACGTGTCGTTAAAGCCGTGTGCGCGCTGTGAAGAACGGCGTTCCAGCTGTCGTTTAAAAGGAGGTTTTGGAGAATTTAATTAGATTTGAGTCATGCCGTGTTGTTTTTGATGACTGGAGGGAAGACGAGTTGTTGAGAAAGCGGTTCATTCTCCTGTTGTTTAAAACCAATCTTTAAACCTACGTATAACGTTTTTAAGTTTCACGATATCGTTAAAAAAAAGGATGTTTTAAATCATTAGCGAGATATCAGGAACGCTTCATTCCAGCGTCCCCTTTGGCCTTTTCCATATTCATAAACGGCGTAGCCATTAAACCCGTGATGATGATTTGTCGCCGGGCGCTCGTAGCTTTGCTCAATCACCACCGCATCAATCACCCGTAAGATGTGGGTTCACGTCATTTAAAAATAAAGATTGAAGCACTTTGACCAACAGCAAAGCATTTTTTATTCTTCCCGTAATGAGATATTTGATGGTCATTTTGCGCTCCGGCTTTCTTCGTGCATTCTTGAATCGCCTCAGAAATCCACTAACGCGCTCCACGGAGGACGAGAGGAGGGAGGTCGTAATGCGGAGGCGGGAAATAAAGAGCGTAATTGGCTCCGCTGTTTGTTTGAGGGATGGTAATGACTCCGAAAATGTTCCGTCCTCCCCCGAATAGCCAATAAAGATATAAGGCAAAACACACACAGGAAATATTGTGGCATAATTTTTACGAGAATGATCGGAATGTATTTTTTTTGTTAAATCGCCGGGTCAAAAAACGGCCTTCTCCCTCCCCGGTGACAAAACACGCTTCGTTTGATAATGAACCAGCGCGGTGGAATCTTGACATTAATTCACTTTAACGTGACAAAATCAATGTCTTTTTATGCTTTGTGGGTTGAAAGTAATCCACCATTAAAGCTGCATTCAACACAACAACAACAACAAACTGAAAGCACAACAATAACAGTATTTCATCTGCATAACGCTGCTGTGGAGGATCTGTTAACTGTGTTTTTATTGACTTATTAAGAACGTAAAAAAGTAATTTGCATTCATGTTTCTGGTCACCTGACAATTCCGCTCCACTGTGGATGAATGATGCGGCCATTTTGAAATTGCAAGTCGATGTTTTTGCTGTTGTTTATACACATTTTTGTGAAAATAATTTTCGGAATTTAGCACTGAGCACAAATAACTTTTAAAAAAGTTGTATGTATTTAATTCTTCTTGAAAAATATCTGCTGCAAAAGCTTTTCAAACTGCCTTATACATGTTTATTAAAGAAGAATTCCTGCCGGTCCACCTTAAAGGTCAGTCCACCTTAAATGAGCCTGAGCTAAATTACATTTCCGCACCCTCTCCTTCTTTTGAGGGTGACGTCGTGTAATTTAAGGCCACAGCTCGTCGTTGACGTGCAACATTTCTAGCTGTCGCACTGATTTACTAAAACAATAAGAACAATGCAGCAGAATTCGGGCAATAATATCCGAATAGATTGCAGCAATTATCAAAACGAACACTTTGTCTTCTCTCCTCAGTGAAATCTCTTTTCTGTTCGTGCACACAGGAATAGATCTTTTTGGTATTAATTTATTTCACAGGACACAGCTGTTGCAGCTGTGCTGCCGACCCATTTCACCTGCCCCGCAGAGGTGTGTGTGTGTGTGTGAACTATTTTTACTTCAATCAAACGACTCTCTGCTTATGCTTCGCAGTGGATGCATGAAATATTCATGGATTCCAAGCGGCGTCTTGTTTATATGAAGCTGGTTGAAGAAGTCCCACGTCTCTCATCGGCTGGAGGCCGAAACCCAGAACCAGCGCGTCACATTCGGCCTTTATAATAATAAAATTTAAATTACACACTCGCTCATTCCATTTTCACATTGGGCATCAAATGACGTTGAAATGTGTCATTTTATCTGTTAACTCTTTCTGGCTTGTTTTCATTATCTATGTTCTTATTTATTGTTTTTATTATACTTTTAGTTACATTTTATTCTATATCTTTTTAGAATGTTTTAAATATGTTATGTGAAGTGTCTTTGAGTACTTTTAAAAGTGCTATATAATTTAAGTGCATTATTATTATTATTATTATTAACTCTCCTTGAGTGGTTTAATAACAATAATAACAATAATAATGTTGTTAGTGGGGCACTTTTCAAAATCCCGTTAACAAAGTGCTTTCAGGAGGACTAATTGTAAAAAGAATATATATACAAAAATAATAATGCAAAGAGACACAATGTAGCTCATAGATTTCACCATGAAACCTCCCCTATAGTTCATTTCTTACAATAAGACAATTGTTCTTTTTTTATGAGTAACATTCTAAGTATGCAAATAATGCATTGTTTTATGCTAATTTGTCGTTTAATTTTGTTGACATATCACAGATTTTTTACAGATGGAATTTGAGATATCTCTTTGTATCACTTTATGAATCAGAAAATACTGTCAACAGCCAAATGAATGATGGATGAACACTTTCATGCATCTCCCTCTGGAGAAGCCTTCAGAATATGGAGATAAATGAAAATATAAAGTTTGCTGAAGTGGAGAGTTCTCACTCAAGAGTCTTTGATTAGATGTTATGTTTAAATATGCAAATAAGATTTATGAGATGTCTACAGATCCAAGTAGTTCAATAACAAGACATGTCTTGTGAGCTAAATAGCCCAAAAGTATCCAAGTTGCATGAAAAAACAATGTTTTAACCTGGAGTGTGTAGGAGAGTGAGAGGTCACGAGGTCATGATGGGTCGTCCAGGTGTTCATCCAGGTGTTTGTAGAGGAGACGTTCCCACAGTCGTATTTATTCAGCGACTTCAAAGTGCACGAAATGCACGAAAGAAAAATGTAATTCATTAAACAGTTGTATTATAATAAATCCAAAGTGAGGAAGGAAAATAACAATTAAAAAAGTAATGATGAAATAATTATTAAAATCTTTTAAATTCCGGGGACGTGTGTACATGATAGAAATGAAATGAATGTACTATTTAATTAAATCTCCCAATTCCGACTCTAATGGTCTCCCTTTACTAATTACTGGAGTCCTCCACTGGGCTTCCCCAGAGAGGCCACTTGTATACGAGGCGCAGCATTCACTTGAGAAAAAAAATACAATAACGTTGACCTGTTTTTCTGAATTAATGAGATTATTTAATCCAAGCAGTATGAGAGAAGTTTTAATGGGGGCTCGAAAAAAACTCTGAATTAACAAAATCCCTTAAAATCCCAAGAGAAGCTTTTAGAAACTCGAGAGCTGGACTTCTTGGAAAGCAAACGTGTCTCGGTTGTTAAATATTAAGAGGAACCGATGAAGGATTATTACTTAATTACACATCTGTAGCCCAAACCCCCCCAACAAGTGAATTAAGCTAGACAGACGGGACACGTTTCCCTCCATGAAATCAAGCTGTCAGAGCTATGGGAACATGGAGCCCACTCTGTCACTAACTGCACTCCCTGGAGAAATGTATTTAATTAAACTAAAAGGACAATTTGAGAGAGGCAGAGTGTTTGAAGATAAATATCCTGGATGTCAAACTTATTAAAAAGATAAAGATATAAGCTAATGCGTGAAAGTGAACGATCACCTGGTGATCTTAGACAGGATAATTAAATTAAGGAACAACTAAAGTTCCTCTTTATTCATTATTCTGATTGTTAAAATACATTCTGTGTGTTATCAATAGCCAGCGTAGCATAGAAGCGCTAACGCTAGTTAATGGCGCGCTAACACACTCTGCTAACGCTAGTTAATGGTGAGCGGCCACCCGGTGATGTAGACGGAGGATAATTAAATGAAGTTCCTCATTATTCACCGTTATGATTGTTAAAATACATTCTGTATGTTAGAAATAGCCAGCGTAGCATTGAAGCACTAACGCTAGTCAATGGTGTGCTAACACACTCTGCTAACGCTAGCGACACAGATCTTTTGCGTAGAACCAGAACGTATTCAGAACATCTCGTCCGTCGCACACCTGGTCGGATTGGCCGGCTCCTGACACGTGGGTGGGGCTTAGCGAAGGATCAATTCTGAGATTCAATTCATAAAAAACAGGGCACATTTGTCTTTTCTCAAGTGGAAACGATGAGGCAGTGATTGTTTCTGTTTCGCCCCACTGGATTTGCCTTTTCGCTGACGAAACTTAATATATATATAATATAAAGTGCATCTGTTTTTTTGTGCACCGGCGGGTTTCAATTAGCCGTCTGGCTGTCGGCATAGCAACGTCGGTCCCTCAGTTTGTCACTTTGGTCCAGACTGAAATATTTATCTATAATTATGTCTGAGAAAAGGTTCGGATCCCATAATTGTCGTGCTGAATTCACAGATTTTATATATATATATATATATACAGTATATATATTCTTTTCCATGGAGACGAGGATAACGGATTTACTGAAATTAAAATGTCACATGGACAAAGAAGAAAAACATTTAAATGGACATGCAGGAAGACGTGTAAATAAAGCTCTGCAGAACTGAACCACACAATCCTCACATGTTCACATGTTCCCTTGTATGTTGGCTCGTAGCCGCGAGCATGTGTAGCCTCGAGGACGGAGGTTTTACTTTCATTTTTCTTTTGTGTTATACATTTAAATTCCCTGGCGCGATGGCCGTATACAGAGTGAGACGTTGTGTGACTCTTTTTTTTAAAGAGCACACGACTCCCCAGCTGCATGTTAATGCAATCCTTATTTTTAGTCCCGTCTTTTTGGACTGGTACCACGTTGACCTTCCATGCATTCGTCAGCTCATTGTTTTTGGGGACTTGACCACATAACGGCACAGGTTTCGAGGTTGCCGGTTCTTTACTGAGCCAGCGGTTTGGGGGGGGGAGAAATGAGAGAGAAATTCTCCTTTTTAGCAGCGAAGGTGAGAGGCCGTGTGAATTATAGATGCTAACGAGGATATCCAGCGCGAGTCGGTGGTATGCCGCTGAGCTTCTCGGCCTCCTGCAATCCACTTGAATCTGCACAACCACATATCTTTTTATGATATGTTTTTTTTATATACTCACACATGCAAAGTACTTTTCTTATTGCACGCTATTAAAAATTCACATCGACGTTCGCTCGGCTGCACCGGGCTCAGTCGAGCTGAAGTAATCTTTCACCTGTCCTCGTCGTGAGATGACCCGTATGTCTCTGACACGGCACAATTATAGAAAAATAATGAAATAATGTAGATTTTTTGAAAGAATCCAAACTTGTGACCTTTTTTAAAGAGGAACCGGCTTGACTTTTACTCCCCACAATATTCACAGCTTCTTCACCTGGAAACATGAAAAGTGCCGTCGCTTCTGACCTTGTGTACTTTAATCCGTCGCGTTGGCCAGAGAGAGGAAGTCCTTTTAAGGTCTTCATCTTTTTAAAATATGCCCCGAGATTAAATGTTTCCATTCAGCCGCTGGTGTTCATGCGACCCGATAACGGGGAGAAAGAACTGACCGTAATGGCGTTTTTCTTTTATTTTTTAACCTCTTTGCCCTCTTTTTGTTCAGCAACATAATGGCTCTTTTAATACCTGTCAAGATAATTTAGTATTTAAATCTTTAAAAACCTTTCATCAGAACCCTCCGGTCCGGTGTGGGAGCAGGATTGTACTTTGAGAACACTTTTTCGCTGACGATCGTCGTGACGGCGGGCGACCTTGCTGGCGGGCGACCTTGGATGTGGGCGACATTGGAGGCGGGCGACCTTGGAAGTGGGCGACATTGGAAGCGGGCGACCTTGGAAGCGGGCGACCTTGGAAGCGGGCGACCTTGGAAGTGGGCGACCTTGGAAGCGGGCGACCTTGGAAGCGGGCGACCTTGGAAGTGGGCGACATTGGAAGCGGGCAACCTTGGAAGTGGCGACATTTGAAGCGGGCAACCTTGAAGGCGGGCGACCTTGGAAAACCTCTTCCCAGCACTTTTAAATCTAGTCTTTTTGCGCGCAAACACATTTTTCCCCTTGAATCTTCACTAGGCCCCGCCCCCCTGCAGGAAGCTCCACGGGAGGCTCACGATGTCTAAATAGCTTAACGTGAGACGTCCTGGAGCTGTCGGCGGTTCACAGAGACACGGAGGGGAACTTAAAGTACACTCATCAAATGTAGAAGAAAGTGATCCCGATTGTTTGCAAGCCTCTGGGACCAATTACAGCGTCTCCTTAAACCCTGAACCGTTGGCTTTGAATGGCATTCACCCCTTCAAATGAAAACCGGAGAGGTTTCGAAACCTTTTCATCGTATTGTTTGATTCGATTGCCGATAAAACGAGATCTTTTAGAATTCAGCCGATGTGCTAAAATCAGATTCACCTGATATGAAATGAGTTAAACGGTACGTTGGGCGGTAACCTTGCACAGTGACACCTCCAGTCCAGGCGACTGGGAAAGACAGATGGGAGCTCACTGTCGAGCTTTGTCTTCAGGTATAAATAAACCAAAACCGACATGGAGCGATTTGTGTAAATGGTGTTACGCAACACCATTTACTTTCTTAGAATAGAAAGAACATTGTTTTTGAAGCCCACGCAGTAATCTGTGAGTTCACGTAACATAAAATTATTGCATTTTCCACACTTTTTTTTCCTTTTCATTTACACTTTAGCTAATTGTGGCCCCCATTAGCTCTTTATTACGTCTCTGTGAGAACAACTGTGACAAATACAAGTCTCGGAAACAGCAGGATCTTCTCCTTTTGGCGTCTATCTTTAAAGTACCTATCACTCAAAGAGGCATTCAATTTAGCAGAACTCAAAGATCTTAATATCATTTTAATTGATGAGTTGTATAACAATCCAGCCCCGCTGGCCGTTGTCATTAACACGGAGAGTTTCTTTCGTTCCAGGCTGTAAATATGATCATGTAAAATTAGCCGATTTAACATAGACGTTTATGGGAAATGACTAAAATGGCCATTTGTGGTACTGCAGTTTTGGCACGTTGTTTCTTTTACTGAGGGAAGCTTGGACCAGGAGCTTGAGATGTGGAGTCAGGTATCCTTTCAATTTAGCAAACATGTACATATTTCAGATTTTCATTTAATATGCAAAGACCACCTCCAGTTGTGCGGAATGCATCCATAATATTATATTAACATCTACTTTTACTCATCAGTTCAGATGTTGAAATACAGATCGCTTCTTAAAAAATCCAGAGATACTCAATTTCTAGTAATTTTGAATTGCAACAAATACCACACAGACGTTTAAAACTGATAGTTATTAGGATGGTTCTCTATTATTCTTGCTAATCCATAAACATTGTTGGCAGTACATTAAATGTTGCTTTAACCGAGGTAATTGATATGTTTAAAGCAAAAGGCATTCTTATTTTTGCATTTAACTGGTGTTCTTTGAAAGATGTGTGTATATCTTTTTATTGGAATCAAAGTTTAAAAAACTACAGTCAGGGTTCATCATGAATATTACAACGAGCAAATCCTATGGGACTTTAAGTAGATTATATGAATAACTTAACTTTTAACTCGGATACGTTTGAATTGGCTCATTTATGCAACATCTTTTTTGAGAAGCCCCAACGTACCGTGTTTGCAGTCTGAAGCCATCCGAGTAGTTCTTCCGATCGGACTTCAGCATCGTGAAAACTTTCCATCGGATACGCCGATGACCGAATCCTCTTCAATCCAAAGCTGTTATCCATCAATGAGAGTTGCATTATTATTATTTCTTTATTATAAAAAAAGGTTTGACTTAGACTCGCTGCACATGAGAGGTGTCTTCACCACGGAAAAGCACCGTTAGTTGTCATGCCGGTGCGATCCATGGCCGATGGGATGGAGGAGCAATGAGTAGTCGATGACCTTTGTTGAAATCTATCGGCTACGTGTAGGAATGAAATGTAGGAAAACTTGCTCGTTTTCCTCGGACTTCTAACGCCGTTTGCATTTAAATCACGTGAGGAATCTGGATTTTACAGGAACTCAATAATATCTGTAAATCTGTGTGTTATGAATCAAACTGTGTCGGCTTTCATGGAGATGAAATGCCTTCGGGGTAATGAAGCCATTAGTCTTAATTTACACGGTAAATTTACCTATTGATTAATAAGTGATTTAATTATTGGGATTAAATAGGGCAGCACCTTTACTCCGACTATAAAGGAGCTTACTTTTTGAATAAGGCTTGACGTGATTGAATACGTGGCGTCGTTGAAATGTTCCACTTACATGATGTAAGAACAAATACACCAACATATTTTTCGGAGACCTAAATGTTATAATTTCCTTTTCATGAACTGATTTACATCCTCTGCTTTATGGTCTGTGTGACTCTAAATGACCATAATTTACCAAATGATGACATCATGCTGTATAGAAGAAGACTTGAAACTAGAGACTGAGACATAAACTCATGTTTACAATGTTTACTGAGGAAATACATCAAGAGAGAAGTAGTCATTATATAGACTTCTATACAACCAGAGGAGTCACCCCCTGGTGGTCAGGAGAGAGAATGTATCTTTAACGCATGGAGCATAGACTTCTATACAACCAGAGGAGTCGCCCCCTGGTGGTCAGAAGAGAGAATGCAGCTTCAACACATGAAGGATATACTTCTATTCAACCAGAGGAGTCACCCCCTGGTGGTCAGGAGAGAGAATGCAGCTTTAACACATGAAACATAGACTTCTATACAACCATAGGAGTTGCCCCCTGGTGGTCAGTAGAAATACTGCAGCTTTAACACATGACGCATAGACTTCTATACAACCAGAGAAGTCGCCCCCTGGTGGACATTAAAGGTTGCACGTTTGCCAGCGTGTGTTACGCCACGGTGCACACGCCCACTTTGTATATATAGTTTATTCTTGACTGTTTATTTTTATGACTTTTCTTGTGTATTTTTTAAATTAGGAATGAAGAATTGCACCAGTTTAGGAAAAGGTAGAAATATTTGTCAGATTTGAAAAGAGTGAAGTCATCACTTTTGGGTGTTGAGTGAAGTCAGTGACTTATTGGGGGAGGCCTTCGGTGCAATGTGTGTGTACTCTCAATACTTTGAGTCATCGTGAACTTTCGAACCTCGTTGTCTCTTTTTCCAACACTCAACCTGCGAAACATTAAGGATACACACACATCCTGTTGGGATCTTCATGGGAGGCGGCTAAAAGAAAGAAAACCGGGGTCAACTCTTGTGCTTTGGAGTTCCCGTTCGCACGCTGCACATCCAACAAAGAACACACGCTGGGTTGTATTTCAGTGAGATCCACCTGGAAAGAAATATTTTTACATTATCACATACATGTAGACCAATTATTTTTTGGAATCATCCACAAAAATGTATTAATATTGACATGTTTCTGGCTCTGTAAAGCATACGCTGCAGGAGCGCCGTGTTTTAAATAGCTGGCTGATCACACCCGCACTTGCCAACATTTTAATTTCTCTGTAACCTCTGCAGAATTTGTTTTCCTGAAGTAATAATTAAATAACAGCTTTTCTAACTCATTAGAAATATGTTCATATCTTTATGTATTTTAGACCAGCAGTTCCAGTCGTTTCAAAGCAATAATGATTTGTTTTACTGCATGCAATTTTCATTTAAGATAGTTAAGTTTAACTCAATTTCCCACTTGACATTTCATCGCCAAGTTTTAGCCAATACACAATTTCACTTTCATATATCCACACACACACTAATATATACACGACACCATATGTCTGTTCCATCATGTAAATAATGACGTCTTTCATACCGTTGTTGTCGATGTATTTGGTCAAACGACCTTTGTCCGTCTAATTAGTCATACATTTTTTCACCCTGACAAAAAGTAATTCATAATTTTAAACGCATTAAGACATCATACTGTACATACGTAGCACACAATAAGCTACACATTCTGAATTGTTGGTTCATTAAACCTTTTGAACAGAAGTGTGAAGTGAATGTTTTATGAATTATTGCCAAACATAAATTGATTCAGCTTGTTATCTTTTTACCTGTTCAATTAATTTGTTGTATGTTCTTGTAATTGACATGTTGGACAAAACAATTAATTTGAAGGCATCACCTTTTCTTTCTTTTCTTTTTACTATTGTCTTTTCCTTCTTTTATTTTAGACTTATTAGAGCAGCCTGATAATATGGAGTTGACTTAAGAGACTTATTAGAGCAGCCTGATAATAAGGAGTTGACCTAAGAGACTTATTAGAGCAGCCTGATAATAATCAGAATCAGAATCAGTTTTATTGGCCAAGTAAGTTTGCACAAACAAGGAATTTGACTGGGTAAAGTGTCTCTCAGTGCTTACACAAAATATACATTTCAACACAGTACAATACAGAACAAATAAAACAAACAGTGCAGTAAAGAACAAACAGTGCAAAACAGTGCAACGGTCTAAGAAGTTTTTGAAAGTGATTTAAAGTATATACAAGAGGAATGGCTATATACAGTAGCTGTGAAACAGTAGTGCCAGAAGAAGTGGAGAGTGCGAGAAGTGCAGGGATAAATATATATGCTACAGTGGGTTATTGTTTAGTAGTGAGACGGCGAGGGGGAAGAAACTGTTTTTGTGTCTCGAGGTTTTGGCGAACCGTGATCTGTAGCGTCTACCAGAGGGGAGGAGTTTAAATAGTTTGTGTCCGGGGTGGGAGGGGTTGCAGTAATCCAGTCTAGAAGTAAGAAACGCGTGAACCAGTTTGTTTTTCTGCATCTTTTGGAGACAAAATGTGCCTGATTTTTGAAATATTACGTAGATGAAACAATGCAGTCCTTGAGATTTGCTTCACGTGGGAGGTAAAGGACAAGTCCTGATCAAAGATAACAGAGATTCTTTACAGTGGTGTTGGATGCCAGGGCAATGCCGTCTACAGAAACCACATCACCAGATAATTGATCTCTGAGGTGTTCAGGGTAAAATAACTTAACTTTTCTATATGTCTGGATTGTTTCCCATTTTTTGGCTTCTCTCTGTTGTCGGCGGGTTCGGCGGTTTCATGCAACTAAAAGCTTGTTCGAGCGTGATTGGTCAAAACTTCTCAGACCCCAGAAACCAGAACAATTTCTACGCCGTTATCTCATCTAATATGCGTGCAGATTCTGCACAAATATGCAGATATTTATTCATAAAGATAACGTTCTCCTGGTCCTTTTCTATCCCATAGTAGCGTTCTGGCATATGAAGACAAGCATTGGATGGATAAACGGAGGAGATGCTGCTCACTTTGGAAGTTTGAAACGCATGACGAGCTTCATCTATCACAGTTTCTTATCTTGCAGTGCTGTCAACAGGCCGCTTTAGATCCGAATGAAACCGCCCTCTGATGGAGCTGCTATCAACATCTGGAAAGAAAAGGCCTCTCGGAAAGGAAGCGGCGCTATGAATAAGAACAACAAGGGAAGAAACCCCCGAATGGTCAAACCCAGATAGCCCCCTCCCCCACACTGGGATGTGTCATCCCTTTATGATATTGTTGTTGATGGAGCGACGTTGTCGACGGACGTCGGTTCCGGGCACTTTGCAAAACTTGATTATTTTGGATGAATCTAAATTGACTTGTAAAGCGGTTGCCGGGTAGGGTTCTAAACCTTGAGCTACACTGATCATTGGGGTGAATAAAAGCACAGTGAGTGATTGAGGATCAATAAAATATCGATTGAAATGTGGGCGTGGATATCTTTTATGAACAGGATTTGATGAGCTTAACAGTGAAGTGCTGAGCGTCTCTCTCACGGTCTCGTGAAAGCAATATCAGACTTTATCCAGCCTCTCACTTAATCACCCAAACATACATACTGAATGTCTTCACAGTGCTGTTAATAACTGATAAAGACATTGCTTACAGTGAATTATTTTGAGAAATAAAAATAAAATCTTATCAGGATTAAGGCCTCGGTGTAATTATGAGGATGTATGTTAAGTTATAGAAACTTGGGAGCGAATGAATGCACCGGGAGTTAATGGCTTATCATTGTTCTGTATTTTAAAGAGTTTTTTAAATGGTTTGACTTTGTCCAAGTTGGATACCATGAGATGAGCCCACATTAACACATTAATAATGTATTGTGTCATGGTGGCACATTATTGTATCCACAAGACTTTTGCCTCACATAATGAACATGTAGCTATTCTTGAATCTAAACAAGTTGTGGGATTAAAAAACAAACCAATGATTGACCACGTTTAATGCATAAATGTACTTAATATGTATTGGTGTTCTCATATTGTGGCCAAAGAGCTCATCAAAAGTCCCACGTTTTTTTGAAAGGCTGAATGCTACAATATGGCTTAAAGTGAAAAGCCTTTATCAGATAAAAACATATACATTTAGTGATGGACATGATTTGTGACATCATAAGATACAATTATACAGAATATATGTTGTCTCTCCGACTCTTAAGACGGATCTGTTGTTTGAATAAAGGACACATTGCTGGTAAATACATTGTTTTAATATTTAAATATTGTAGATCATATGTTCAATGTAATAATAATATATGTATTTCATAAATGTATCTGGACCCTACTGTGAAGAGGCATGAATCCGTCATGATCTTCATGGCGATGGCAGATGGTTGGTCTATTTGCGGTGCACGCAGACAAGAGTGGTAATTATTATGGAAGAGCACGGCTATGCTTATTAAATTACTCTGGACCTAGCATTTACTTCGGGTTTAGGGATGATAAACGAGGTGCGTCCTGTGGGCGAATCACCTTGAGGGAAGTAAAGCAAAGGTCAGCGAGAGCTATCTCTATCTATCCTATCTACCTATATATCCATCTATCTATATCTACCTACCCATCTATCTTTACCTACCTATATATCTTTACCTACCTTCGTATCTATATCTACCTACCTACCTATTTATCTCCACCTACCTATCTATCTATCTCTAACTATCCATCTATCTATCTCTACCTACCTACCTATTTATCTATCTGTCTCTACCTATCTATCAATCTATCTCCACCTACCTATCTATCTATCTCTAACTATCCATCTATCTATATCTACCTACCTACCTATTTATCTCCACCTATCTATCTATCTCTACCTACCTATCTATCTCTACCTACCTGCATATCTATCTATCTGTCTCTACCTATCTATCAATCTATCTCTACCTACCTATCTCTACCTATCAATCTATCTATTTATACCTACCTACTTATCTATAAACAGTATCTCTACCTACCTACCTACCTACCTATCTATCTATCTATCTGTCTCTACCTACCTGCATATATATCTCTACCTACCTACCTATCTATCTATCTATCTGTCTACCTACCTGCATATATATCTCTACCTACCTACCTATCTATCAATCTATCTATCTGTCTCTACCTACCTGCATATATATCTCTACCTATCTATCTATCTATCTGTCTCTACCTACCTGCATATATATCTCTACCTACCTACACATCTATCTATCTCTCTTTCTACCTATCTATCTAAAATGTTCCAGTATTCACAAGCGGATCTGAAAACCATCCTTCACTTTCAAACGTACATCACGTGTCTTTAGTTGGGTTATTCGTGCACCTTTTTTCTTCGATAACACCAACCGCACCGTGGGTCCTCAAAGCAACGGAAACCAAGGATCTTCACAACTTGTATTCATCTCCCCCCCCCCCCTGTCTCCTGTGGCTTGTTAAGGGAAAACACATCTGGAGGGAGGCTCAATAATCTGCATTGACGCCTTTTCTCTGCTTTCTAGCACAACATGTCCATGTAAATAAATAATATATATATAAACATACATACATGTATAGCATAGCGCATTTCCATAACATTTCTTTGGGGTGGATGAAGTCCTTGATCAATTATTTAGTCATTACTTAGCCAGGATTCTTTCAATGCGATGGATCAAAAGCGAGGGATCTATTTTTCATGTCGTCCCCTTTGGTCTCCGGGTCCTCTACGATGTTCCGTTCTCTTCGTGCCCCGTCGCTCCTCTTCCTCGTCTCTTTTTTTGGTTCTCTCTTTTCATCTCATTCTCTTTTCAGAACAGAACTCAATCCAGTCCATCAAGAGACGGATAAAACACAGGCATATTAATGTTTCACAGGGAGGGTTTGAACGCATTGTGCTCGACCTTTTTATGCCGGTTTGTGTGGCAGGAGTCCAGCATCGGACTCCCGTTGGGTCCATGAATCAGAATATCCGTCCTCTGTCTTCACTTCATGTGGATGGAGGGTAATGGTTTGGATTTCTCAGGGAGAGAGAAGCAGTCCGTTGAAGGTTCAGTATCTGTAGGTGGCGTTCGTTCTCTGTGGAGCTCTGGTGGCTTATTGCATCACTGCCCAAAAATTATATATATATATATATCAAACATAATTCCTTGTTTATATTTCCTTGGGCACAAAAAGTGCCAAGCAGCGTTTAAGCTTAAAAATGTCTCGACTTAAGCACAAAGTGTTTGGTTTGTGAAAGTTCAGAGAAGAGATACGAAGGAGGAGGAGCAGAGACGGAGAGTAAGAGAACAGAAGACAATGGTTTTTTGTCTTTTTGCAGAGATAACGACGTCTGAACTTTGTCTTTGTCTTCACGTCCCGACTTCCCGGTTATGGAAACGTGTCCATTGAGTTGATGATTCACTTCACACGGTGCGATCTGAATGGATGAAGGGTTGTCTTCATATCTGAGAGATCAGAGGTGGCCAAACCTTTGAGCCAGAGGCCTTTCATTTTCTCTCCAGATACTCAAACAGCACAACTAAACAGGTGCACATGTTATGCTGGTTATTTATTGGTGTTCCCACATATATTAAACAAGTATTTCGGTATTTCTGCTGCTGCACAATTTATTTTCAATGATTTCAATACTTTTAAACTCTTAACTCTAAACTCTTCATAAATGGCCAAATAATGGTTTGTGTTTATAGACTAAGGGGAAGAGTGAAAAACTGGTAGAAATGGTCAATTATGTATAAATATTGTTAGATATTTATTTGTATATATATATATATATAAGTATGTATGTATATATATATATATACTAATAGATAAATAAATAAATTTATATATAAATATATATTTATATATAACAATGTATATATTTATATATTTTCTACATATATATATATATATTTATATAATAATTTCACTAAATGCAGTTGACATTGAATGTCTAAACTAGGATGTACAATGTACATAGAGTGCCATTTATTAGAAATCATATTATAGACATATCGAGACCATAACAAATAAATAAAACCAGGCCATTTTAAAACCAGAGTGCACTCTATCCACATCGCTGCTAACTCTGTTTTGGAGACTATTGTTATTGATCGGTTCGAAGCACAGCGCTCCATCCACACAGTGATCCATGTCTGAGCTTGTCGATGTATATCATCGTGTTTTGGAGCCATGGGTGCACTATTACATCCCCCACTACCCAGCTCTGTTTGCTTCCCACCAGCAGTAACTTATGTTGTTCAATCTGTCCACATGACATCTATTGCTTCTGTCCATCCCGGGAGAGGGATCCTCCTCTCTGGCGCTCCTGAAGGTTTCTTCCCTGTTTTTTCTTCTTCCCGTGAACGTTTTTGTTCTTCCTGATCCGACGTGAGGTCCTGGTACCGGGACGTCGTATGTGTCCGGATTGTAAAGCCCTCTGAAGCAAATGTGTAATTTGATTCTGGGCTACACAAGATGGACCGAATTGAATTGAAAGCCGCTGTTGGCTGGAGAGACGGATCCCGGGCTAATTGCACCAAGGTTACAGGAGAAGGTAGTTGCGTAATATCGTTGTCATTTTTTTGCAAATGGACTCCGGACCTATTTTCAATTGGAGCTTTTTCGCCTGACGGTCACGAAAGCCTGCGTATTAATTATAACGAGAACAACGAAGCTCTCGGGGGCGTAAAGACGGCCCCTCGCGGGACGCCGTTTCTCCGCCACACCTCGCCAAAAAAACCGCCGCGGCATCAATCACAAAAAGGACATCCAACAGCCAAATCCAATAGAGGCGTCCGTCTACCAAACATTATCAATGCCTTTTCCCTGCAGCGCCAAGTAGTTAAAATGTTCCATCAATCCTCGTGAAGCGGGGCGGCCATGTCTCGAACGTTGTAATCTCATTAGCGCTTTTGGAGTAAAAAAAAAAAGAAGAGGTTTCACTCCGTGATGAAACGCGGTCACGAGGGTCGGACGTGGCGGGCCAGAGGTGAGATCTGAGCCGAGGACCTGAACGCGAGCGACGCGACACACCGCGTCCATGTAAATATAACACGGCGCTCTCATCGGGCTTTTCTTCTTCTTCTGGGGTTTTGTTGTTGCTTGTACGACATTTTATGTTTTGATCCATATGTGTGTGTACTGTTTGTGTGCCTGTCGTAGTTGGGAGGGGCGGGGCTAAAGGGTTCGGGGCGGGGCCGTCCAACTCCTCATCTCAGAGGAGCCTACAGACCTCGGTCTTTGGACGGTCCTCCATTCGTACGTTTTTTGTTGTTGGTCAATGCCTGTCACTACGTACCTATGGAAATAAATTACTTACTTACTTACTTACTTCTTCTTTCAGGTTGAGAGAGTCAAAGGCTTCAAGGTTGAGCAAATGAATTTAGGAGTCACTGTGTTTAGCTGTAGCTTTTCTCCGCCCCATTTACTCCATTGAATTGAGCGTCACTGTGGGTTTGGCAGCTGACAAAAGGTGTGTGTGTGTGTGTGTGAGTGATCCTTGGCTCTGTGCTATGCACTGGAAGTTTCAAACAAGCGTCTCAAACCCAGAGACTTCTCCTAATTCGTCATGTCGCTCAGCGCCTTGAGCTCGCCGCCCCGCTGATGTGAATTAATGCCAGCGCACCTTCGCGGTCCTCGCTGAGCGCTCCCCATATTGATCGTAAATCCTCCGGGGTAAATCCGAGGAGGCGGAGACCGGAGTTGATTCGTGGGGGTAATTTGTCCCGAAAAAACCAGCGGAGGATTAACCAGATACGCATGTGTGTGTCAACCTTCTGAGTCTTGTTGAATACGTAGATGGGTTCATTATTTCCTGAGTGGGATGAGTTTAAATAAAAGTTCTCCTTGAAGGCAACTCGAGGGTTAAAGGTGCGTTCACACCAAAAGCGAAACTATTTTTTTCGGGCGACCGAATCCCATGAAAAGTCAACGTACAGACGCGCGTGGCTGCGATAGACACAATATTTTCTCGGGCGGCGCGTTTGGGCCGTTTGGGGCGACGCGATGTGGGCGACGCGTTTACAGCGGCACGTTTTCAGCGGCACAATTTTCGCCCCGATATATTTCAACTTTGAGGCGGTCATCTCGCAACTCGGGCCAATCAGCTCTTGTGTTCCGCTCTCGCAGCTGGAGGCGGAAGTCCTTCAGGCGTAACCGTAACTTCATCGGTGAAAGTGACCGAGCTGAGTGAGCCTGCGGGTGATGTCATGAACCCAAACACGAGGGCGTCAGTGTGTGGGACGTCCTCAACAAGTATAAAGCAGAACTAGTGGTTAGTTATTTCGTGGTGGATGAAGGAAATGATAACGGTCTTTACGGAGACGAGACACGGAGATAAGCCCCGCCCATCGCGGAGAGTCTCGACGCTTATGGCGTGAACACGGCAAATGGTTGAGCGAGTAAACTCACGCGTTTTGGGCGACGCGAAAAATCGCATTGCTTTTGGTGTGAACGCACCTTTAAAGCTGTAACCAACTATCGACCAATGAGAACAGATGCCTTCACATGTTGTCGACCGCGTCCATCTACACCGCGCGATGTTTTTATTAGATTATATTTTTAGCGTGTGGGAAGGCGGTCGGTGCGCCCAGATATTTATTTTTAATAGTGTTCAACAACGCCGACTCATCCGGAGACACGGAGCACGCTCTGTGGATTCGAAGTGGAAACATTACATTTTATTTTGCTTTGATGAGGGCGAGTGTTTTAATTTTAGCGGCATGATTTTTTCCGTAATTATGCCGCAGTATATTTTAGAAAAGTAGGCTAATTGTAGGCCTAATTAAAAAGGAGTAATGCTGTCTTGGAGGAGATTTAACATCCGCCTCCCAAGAACGCGAAGAGTGGCGACGACCAACACTCATAAAACCATGTGATGGATATTAAGCTGATGAGATTGATAGTCTTTCATTTAATTAGATTTTTTTTGTAATATACCGTCAACACGTTTAACATCCAGAGCCGGTGGAGAGAGAAGCATGCCGAGGGTAAACCGGCAGTCAGAGCCAATCAAAGTGATCCTGTACGCCGTGTGAGGGACACCCCTCCATCTATATACAAACATATTAAGAATCGATGAATCATTTTTCAAGGCAATGTGCCAAACATTTATTGGCTCCGAGCTTCTCGAGGCAATCTGAAGAAGGACGTTTAAAAAGACCCGAACGAAACGCCTCGCCTCGGCGGTGCAGAGCAACGTCCAGCGTGTTTGTTAAAGTCGATCGATCCCCCCCCCCCCCCAACACCCGCCTCGTGTTTATTAAAGCTTTTCACAAGGGGGGGGGGGGGGTTCAGGAAGCTGTCTACTGACGGTGTCGATGTCACATTTTAGATGATAGGTTTTGATCTCTTTTTAAAAATCAGGATTTTTTTCCCCCCATTCATCAACAACAATGAATTCGTCTCCATGTTGTTTCTTTATTTCCATTTTTTTCGTGCCGTCTCCTGGATCAAATCCGTCAACCGTGGCGAGCGCCATCATCACGATGTGGGATTCTGCTCTCGGCGCTCGTCATTCTGGAGTCGTGAGCGGTCGGTGTCGCTGCGCGCGACGTGCGACTACTATCAGCGGCGCCGACTCCACGCGCCCGAATTATTCACAAAAAAACTCAAATGCGCCGCCGGTGCTCCATGCCCACATAGTTCACCGTTACAGCTGTTATTTTTTCTTTTTCTTACTTACATTTAAAAGCCACGGCTGAGGAAAGCGAGGGCGCACCCACGGAACCCTGTCTTTGAACGCAGCATTGCATCATCACACGCTGAGCGCTGCATCAAAGTGGCTGATGAAAAACCCAAAGCGGAAGTCTTGGAAAACACAGCGGACGGCATAATTAAAAGAGACGTATCGTGAAAAACTCACATATTTGTCTTTTTGAAGCCAGTTGCAGCAGACTGGGCTGGGGGGGCTCTTAAAGAGACAGGCGCATGTAAACACCAGAGCGTGACATGAACTCTTTTTTAGAAGTGCATGACGGTACCAGAGGCCTTACGCCACTGAGTGCTGTGTCTATTCAGGTGTCTGGAACTGCATGTTGGATTTTCCAATTTTTTATATCGAATGTGAAATATTATCACCCAAAAGTGGAAGTCTGTGCTTTTCCTCTTTTTTTCAGATCACATCTTTTATTAGTTTTCGAGATATACCCACGCAAAGTAAAAGATGTACACACTGTACGAATACAAAGGCACGCAGACAAAAAAACATGAAAAAAGAAAATAGATATAAATACGGGTAGAACATGCAAAGAACCTGCACACATATTAACATAAACATGCACATACCTGCGTACCTTAATACATACACACACATGCATACTGTTGATGTACCCCCCTCCCACTGTTGGGCTTTTTCCTCTTGACCATGACTCCTCCCACCTGACGAGGCTCCATTGTGATGATCTGAAACACGGAATGCCTTAAAGTCTTAATTATTAGAAAATGTGTTTCTTCCTCTTCACACATTCTTGTGAAAAGTGTTGCGTTCCAGATGATGAGTCAGTAGAGAGATACATTTGTGTAGAGGCTGTAATTTCCTGTGCAGATTGTGAATCCCTGCTGTGTGGCGGGTCGGGGGGGTGGGGGCAGCCGAGTTTCCTTTCTCCTCTCCCCTTTCTTCCTTTCCTTTGCGTCTCTATCATCGTATTCATGTTGTCTCGCTTTGTGCTTTCGAAATAGATTGTACAGCTGCGTTGACGGAGAGGAACAAAACTGTTACACAACGCCTACAGCGACGACAAAGAAGGGTCAAAGGTCGAGCTCGCCGCGACCTTCGCAATATCGGGAATATCTCGCCAACGCCCTCGGGGAGCTTCGGCAAATTTGGCACGAACGTCCGCGAGGTTGAACTTATTCGAATTTGGTGGTTGAATACATATTTTTGGGGCCCAAAAAAAATCACAAGTCTAAAACTGTGATCGGAGCGACTATTTCAACACGACGGAGGCGGTTAATTCTAGTGTTTAATGCAAAAGTAAAGCGTCGACTTTAAACCACTTCACATCTTCGTGAGCATGTGTTTATGAAAAGCATGTTTCCACAGAGTCTGCTCGGCCCACGCAACCTGACAACAATGCAGATTATTAATATTTTTTTATTGTGATCATTACCCAAGAACCTCCTCCACAGATCTTCATCTCTCTTCTCTGGGTCTTTAAAAAAAAAAAACGGCCTCCGGGGGGGAGATCGAGGTCCTCCACTCACGGAGCGACTTCACGAATACTTGACTCTGATTGGTCGAGCCACACGTTTCCAGACAGGGAAAACTTCTTCAACCTTGAAGAATGAAAGTGAAGATGAGTCGACGTCCGTCCTCCCCGCCGCGGCTCACGTGTCATAATCCCGCGTGACTGACAGGCGTCTTAACTCCTAATAAACCGGCTTCAATCGAGTTATATTCTTAATTTCACACAGATTCCATATCAGCTCACCTTTGTGGTGTGTGTGTGTGTGTGTGTGTGTGTGTGGGGGGGGGGGGTTAATAAAAAAAAATCCACTTTATTTCATCCTGCCATATCTGAGGCCGCCTCTCTTTTAGCCGCCGTGACAAGCGCACTCCTTCACTGTCAGAGCCCCCCGGGGCGCCGTATGAATCAATGGCCATTATCACCCCCCCCTCCCCCCCAAAAAATCACATTAATGGCGCTCGCTTACAGCGAGCCGGGCGCCGTCATCTTTCACTCCTCGCCAAAACGGACGAGATATTAATTAGTGGCCGCAGACAGGTGTCTCGTGGGAAATGGGCCGCCGCTAATTCAAAGTGGAAAACCATCCGAGAGGAAAGAGACGCGGAGCGGCTGTTCGCCATCAGAGGAACAACCGGCGTCCAAGACGGCTCTTTGCTTCCAATCTGAGTTGATTTCATTCACATAGTGTTTCCTGCTTCAGGTACAACCCACCTGGGCTGCATTGTTTACATTCTGATGTTTAATTACCATTGTTTTAATTCCCATTTTAAATTATCATGTTTATTTTCCATTGTTTTAATTCCCATGTAAAATTATCAAGTTTATTTTCCATTGTTTTAATTCCCATGTTAAATGTCCATGTTTATATTGCATTGTTTTAATTATCATGTTTATTCCCCATTGTTTTAGTTCCCATGTTTATTTCCCATTGTTTTAATTCCCATGTTTATTTCCCATTGTTTTAATTCCCGTGTTTATTTCCCATTGTTTTAATTCCTATGTTTATATTTCATTGTTTTAATACATTTTACGTTTGAGGTCTTCTGCTCGGTGCCGACAGCGGAAAGCTCTTCATCTCCTGAGCGGTTCGAGCCCCGCGAACCAATCAGAGAGAGGCCTCCCGTTAACGAGGTGGGATGGGAATGTTTGAATGCATGCAGACCGGGTATTGTTCCCCGGTGATTTCCTCACCGCAGATCTGATCCTCCGTCCACCACGGGGACGCATGAATGAAGGCCTGTTGCTAAAAACAGCAACAACAACAACCCGCCCCTAAATAACTGAAGTTCTCCCGCAAACTTCCGTGGAATGTTGCCGTGGAATTCAAACACATTCGATCGAAAACCATAAAACGAGATATTTCCCTGGTTTTAATGAACCGCCGCCGCCGAGGGGCCTTTTCCGTCGAGTGTCATCACGAACGCCCGTCTGAGAGTAAACATGCATTACCGTGAACACTGACCATTACGGATGTGCCAATTACCCGACCGTCTGCCCGCGCTTCGGAAAAAAACAAACATTGGTGTGATTGAATTTGACCATTACGCGGTATATGATTGAGAGAAAGGGCTGAGCGTCTCGGTGCAGCCTCGCGATGTGTGAGTGGTGACATCTGGCCTCCTCCGAGAGCGCCGGCTTCTCTCTGTGCCAAAGTGGAAAAGAAACCGCGGCAAACAAGCCCAGAACGCTCCCGATTGGCTGCCCGTTAAAGGGCCGGCGTGCATCAGTGGGGGGTTGGTCTCCGTAGGTTTGGCATCATTGTGCCATTCGGAAGTGTCTTAGAGCTGCATTCTCGCTCCGGACCACCAGGGGGCGACTCCTCTGGTTGCATAGAAGTTAATGATTCATGTGTTAAAGCTGCATTCTCTCTCCTGACCACCAGGGGGCGACTCCTCTGGTTGCATATAAGTTAATGCTTCATGTGTTAAAGCTGCATTCTCTCTCCTGACCACCAGGGGGCGACTCCTCTGGTTGCATAGAAGTTAATGCTTCATGTGTTAAAGCTGCATTCTCTCTCCTGACCACCAGGGGGCGACTCCTCTGGTTGTATATAAGTTAATGCTTCATGTGTTAAAGCTGCATTCTCTCTCCTGACCACCAGGGGGCGACTCTGGTTGTATAGAAGTCTATATAATGACTCCTTCTTGATGTATTCCCTCAGTCGACACTGTAAACATGAGTTTATGTCTCAGTCTCTAGTTTCAAGTCTTCTTCTATACAGCATGATGTCATCATTTAGGACATTATGGTCATTTAGAATCAAACAGACCTTAATCTCAAACGACATTTCCCAAATGACTCGACCGCTCCTCGACCGCTCGTATAAAACCGTGGCATGGAAAGACGTCCATCAAGACAGACGGCGTTCGGCCCGCCGGGAGAACGTTGTGAAACCCGTGACCTTGACGCCCCCTAGAGGTCGCTCAGCACCCCACCGCGTGCACAGCTTTCTGCTCGTGAACTCCCGCACGTGCAGTTTCCGCGGAGACTTTATGACGAGTCAGCGCGTACGAGGAGCCGACGCCACGAGTCGTCCTCGGGCGTCCGCTCGTCACCGACAGGACGGAGACGGATGAGGTCTGGGAGGCGAGCGCTCCGCGTCGGCACGGCGACGAGGACGCTCGATAGCTTCGGAGTCTTCACTTAGTTCGTTATCGCCGAGGAATGAATCCACACGACGAGGAACGTTGTAGCTCGCGGCGCGAAATACACCAAGAAGTCGAGAGGAGCGTCCAGAAGCTGTGGAGGGACACCAATGAAATGCTTGTCGGGTGAGCCGGTATGATGGATTATAGGCATCCCACAATGCAACAGTGCATCGTTTGTCGCTCCCAAAAAACTAAAACTTGCCAGATGTTTGGGGAATAACCCTAAAATACTTTGTCGCTTTATACCGCTTAATTTTCAATTTCTTTGGTTTTTGGTCCAGAAAATTGCAGTTTTTATTAGATATATTTCGGACTGTATGTGAGAGAGAGAGAGAGAGAGAGAGAGAGAGAGAGAGAGAGAGAGAGAGAGAGAGAGAGAGAGACCTTTCATGGCTTAAATACATTTATTTTTCCTATAAATCCTTCATTTGCGGCTTGCTCTTCCTGTTAAAGTAGTTTTAGTCGACTTGTTTTTTGTTGTTGAAGGATCGCCTGTAATCCAGTGATTAACAAGCGCTCCTATAAAACTTTCACAATAAAAGCCCCCCCCCCCCCCCCGTTATTTTGGCATGTATAAAGGCTTTAATTTTGAAGCACGGAAATCCAGGACATGTCTTTATCGACAGCGGTCTCAACACAAGCACACAGAAGAGTCTCCAACGTGTTCGCCACATGCGCTTTATTTTGAAAAGCACGCGTTAATGACGGGATGAGACGAGGCGAACCGATGAATAAATGAAGGTGCATGACGACCGTTCAGCCCAACAAACCTCTTAACCCAATGAGACCTCACAGAATGATGACTCGCATGGTCTCTCTCTCTCTCTCTCTCTGTCCACCACATTGGCCCCGATGTGACTCCGGCTTAAACGAAATGAATAGGTACATTTGCTTTTTCTCAATTCATCACGGGTTTCTTTGCATTATGGGTAATTTGATTTGTGTGCCCAGTGATTGCCCCCACACACACACACACACTTCCCCCTTCGCCATTGACTGCTGGCTTCGGAGTAATTCACAGGGTTAAAACATCTCAGCGCCGATCACAATATAACATAATGTTTGCGGGGTGAGTGTGTGGGGGGGGCTATGCCTCGTCATCTGTCGTTATAGGAGCCGTTAAACTCGTATTTTATCGTCGTTTGTCTTCTTTTAAGAACATATAGCAGTTCTCTGGTGTTATGTTTCTCGTTCAAACGGAGTGTTTCAAAGACGAGATGATGAAGCGTTTTCTTAATTTGTCTTTTTGAAATATATTTCTAGATACGTATAATTCTTTTTGCAGAGAAGGCCCGTTAAACTTCAGAACAACTCGCCTGGGGGGGGGATACTGAAACTTCTACTTTATCTTTTCTTTTACTTTTTAAGGACGCAACATAAGAGTCGTATTTTTCTTGTCAGGAAAACCGTTTTCTTGCTGACATCGGCGTGTCGTCCGGCGGTTTCTTATCCGCTCTCTCCATTTGCAAACTGCTCCACGTTTTGGGAGTTCGGCCGATCGGTTCTCCTCCGACAGGGCTCGACCCTCCGGTCTCGATGTCGGTAACGTGGCGGAAATTAATGTTCCGGTTACTTTGTGAGAGATCAGAAGCACTTTAAGAACGGTAGTCTTATAACACTTTATTACAGGAACAGGTTTAGCAGTAATCAACCGTGAGCTAAAGTTCAAACACATCATGAAACATGCATGAATGGAACCGGAATCTCGACACTGCAAAAATTCAGCTTCCAAAAACAAGGAAAAAAAAGGAATAAAATGAGGAAATATTACCTGAAATAAGACAAATTATCACAGGAAAGTTTGACTTGCCAAGATTTCTTAAAACAAGTAAAAGTATCTAGCCTTGAAGAACTCAACAACATCTTAAAACTAGTGTGCCAGATAAAAAAACGTACATTTGTCTTGATACTATCAAACAATTTAAGATTTTTGTTCTCAATATGTAGGGAAAAGTGTTTTAAATTCAGCAAATGTAAGTACCATCATCTTGCAATAAGATTATATGTTAGGCAATATATCTTAAAATCAGTGATGCTACACTAAAAACAAGTACATTTGTCTTGATACAAAGACAATTTTTAAGAATTGCTTTCTCAATATGTAGGAAAGTTTCCTTAAATGTAGCATCCAATGCAATATTCTTGAAATACTATGGAATTTACAGAGAAAAATACAATAATATGCTTAAAATCAGTAATCTGACGATATATATAATACAACTACTAAACCTTCAAGCGAGACTGTCAGAATGACTCCTGAAGTTCAGTCCAAGATCTTCATCCTTTATACGTTTACAGAAACCCAGAAGAGGAATCTGTGTGTTTGAGAGATGATGGGACAAGGCCGTCTCTCACTCCACTACAAGCCATTATTTCATTTTATTGATCTGCTGTTAGCTATCTGCTAAGCTAACTTAAAGAAGCAAGAGCAGAATATGTACATGTCATAGTATATGAAAGGAGTTGCACGAGCTACGATAATTATATTACACTCTCATTCTACCATACATGACCTATTGTGTTGAAGTGTGGGGGAACACCTACAAAAGCACCCTACAGCCATTATGCATCATGCAAAAGAGAGCAATTAGAATAGTAAATAATGTAGGATATCTTGAACACACCAATTCTCTGTTCTTAAAATCACATACACTGAAACTTATGGATATAGTAGAGTTCAAAACAGCACAAATTCTGTACAAAGCTAAACATAATTCACTTCCAGGAAATATTCAAAAGATGTTTAGAGATAGAGAAGGAGAGTATGAACTAAGAGGGAGATGGAATTTTAAACAACCAATTGTTCATTCAACTTTAAAAAACATGTGTACATATGTCTGTGGGGTGAAACAGTGGAATAGTTTAACTGATGACATCAAGGAAAGTAAGAATCTGGTGATATTAAAAAAAAAATTTAAAGACATGACTCTGGACAAGTACAGACGTATTGATGACGCATTATAAGTAACTGGTAATGGGGACAAGTTTTTTGTTTGTTTTTGTTTTGTTGATTGTTTTATGTATATGTAGGTATGTGTATTTATGTGTGTATATATGTTTATATGGGTGTGTGAATTTGTATGCATGTTTATATGTTTATGTATATATGTATATGGTTCTCGAAAATAAGTATTTTCATGAAACCATAGGTTAGGGCATTTATAAGCTTGATAGCTTCAGCCTTGACCCTTTCGGTCAGCCACTTTCTTCTTTTGAATTTTTTTTGTTTTTGTATATTATTGCTGATCGAAATAAACTACACTAAACTAAACTAACATAAGGATTAGGATTAGGATGACGTCATATTACGACCACAGCGTTAAATATCGCTCATGGAGAAGTCTACGAGACGGGAGGCTGTTGTTTCACCACCAGACACCCGAGGCTGTGAGTCAAGGCTCCGGGTGTTTATCACAGTAAATGCCCCTCCCCCCCCCCTTTGTTTCAGTGTGCCAGTCTATTAATTTTCAAATGTGCAGACATAAGAGATTTAAATGCGCAAGTCAAACCGAGAACCTTCGTCGACTTTAATTTGAAAAAGAAGACGCGCGTCCCGCTTCGAGACCCTCGGCCCCCGCGTTCCTTTAGTTGCATTGCCGGTTGCTGCACCGGAACTCCCAAACACCACGTTGTGTTCCGGCTTCTGTTGAGAGAAAAGAAATGAGGGAACGGGACCGGAGTCCACGTGGACGAAATCCTCTGAAGCATGACGGGGAGTCCAAAGTGACCGGGAACCGGAGGGCGCGGTCTGTTTATCGTTAGCTAAACACGCCGCTCAGCACCTCCCAGAGAAGTTAGTAAAATCATAAACGTGGTGTTATGTTTTGATCGCCGTGTATTTATTTGTATGCGTGCGTGTTATTCGCATAAGTCAAAAAGTTTTAAACCGAATCGCATGTAATTTGGTGGGCTGATTGGTTATTATCCGGGGAACATTTGATTAGATTTTGGGATTGATCGGGTCAAAGGTCAAGGTCAAGGTCATGAAAAGGTCAACATCTTCTTTTTACCGTAGCACGGTCAATTTTCATCCAATTGGCATGCAACTAATGCCAAAATGTTCATAATTCAATGCCCAATCTTGTGATATGCGTAGGTATGCGCTCTACCGAGTGCCCGCTCTAGTTTGTTGTGTATTTGTGCAAAATTCAATGAAATAATCTTTTTAGATGTTTGATCCCAAACTAGGAAACTGTATAAAAACTGTAAAACGAGGGACTCCGTCTCTCGCCCAACAGTTTCCTCTTTTAGCATCTTTCCGACGTATAAATAATCTGCAGATTGCAAACTTTCCTTTTTTTAAAGTTTTTTGTTGACGGGGTCCTTCGCTCTGCGTGAACACAGCGACTGTAAACACGACTCATGCAATCAGCGGCTCGGACCCACGCAGCATTCGGGCTGTCGGCGTGTTAATTTATGAACTCCCTCTCTTTATTTACTGCGATGTAAAAAGTGCCTGCCTGTGTGTTTTCTTTGTTTATGGGGTCTCATGCAGAAATATGGCAGGACCCAGATGATGTTGCAGCGCACCGATGCAGATACGACACGGACGGCGTCGAGGAGCTCAAATCTGTTCGTCAGAGGGCGGAGCTTAAAGCCACGGCGGGTGTTTTATTTTTTTTTCAATTTCTTTTGTCTTTGCCAAACAAATGACATTGAATCCAAAGAGACGGATGCCAGATTCAGTTCCAGTTGGATGCGGGACAATGTTGTCACTTCCTTTTAACGCGTATGGAAATAAACCTGGAGCCGTGGCGTCCAATGGGACGCCGCGCTTCCAGAAATGTGTCACCGCTCAAATATTTGACACTTTAAGAACTTATAAAGGCTTTTTAGTGTTATTCTGTGTATGTTGAGGTGAATTATTGAATTGCCGTTTGTTGTTGTTGCATTTATGCAAATACGTTGATGCATTCTGATTTATATATTTAAGAGCAAAATCGACAAATGAGTGCAATGTGAATGTTTACAAATGCGTGCAGTCATCGGCCGTTACTAAGCAACAGTGAGTGGCCATGTTTTGGGAGGAGACGGACTCGGTGAGGACAGATGTTGGAGGGGTGGGGGGGGGGGATACATAATGAAATATACAAAAGTGAATTGGATGAGATTGAATGTTATGGAAAGTGGAGGCAATTTCATCATTTTGAACACACTTCTCGGAAAATATTATTATTCCAGCGAATAATTGTATGTTGATTTTGTGTCGTTCACGCACAGACTGGTTCAATCCGGTGGAAACAGGAGTCAAGTTACCAGTTTAATAAAGCCCTGACAGGATGTTGTATTCCTATGATCTTCTTTTTAGATGAATCTCTCTCTCTTAATCAATGTACTATTTAGTTTTATGAAATGTTGAAAATCACCCCAGAGCCTCAAGGTCACGTCTTCTGGAAGCTTCTAGAAGCTCCCGTTTGAGACCCTAAAAGCAATATTTTGCCATTTTTTAACCAAATGATTAAATCGTCATTGTTCCGGCTCTAAAAACCCATGACCTTGCTTCATCAGACCTCATTCTGCATCCCATTTTACTCTGAAGGCGTCACATTTATTATGTTAACGCCTCGGCGCACCGACATCCTCGGCCCGGGTGATCTAATGCGCTGAAACACACACGGCAAACACGACTGGATTCTAAAGTAATCCTATTGCTCAATCAATCAAATAATTGGGCTGTTAATTCATAAGCATTCTTGCTTTTTGTCCTATTTTCTCATCTTTCTGTGCAAGAAGTGCGTGCTGCTGTAGGGTTTGTTTCATGGAAACCTGAGTGCACCTCGCAGGGCCACAGAGACGCGGTACCTTTTTATTATTTGGGCTAATTACTCAACTAACAAATGGCTCGTATTTTGCAATTGGCTCTTTTCACGGAAAAAAAAAAGAAGCATTTTTCTCAAACTGTTTTGTGGCTTCCAGCCGGGGCTGATGGATGGATGGATGGGTGGATGGATGGATGGATTGATGATGGATGGGTGGATGGATGGATAGATCGATGATGGGTGGATGGATGGATCGATGATGGGTGGATGGATGGATGGATAGATCGATGATGGATGGTCTGATGATGGGTGGATGGAGTGGTGGATGGATGGATCAATGATGGATGGATTGGTGGATGGAGGGATAGATGGATAGGGGGATGGGTGGGTGGATGGATGGATGGATGGGTGGATGGATGGATAGGTAGATGGGTGGATGGGTGAACAACAGGAAAAAGACCCTGCTGTCTCCCGGACGGGGCTTCAGTTAAGGAAGTAAGTTTCATTTGGATCACTTGTGACGGGATCTGTTGGTTCTCATTGGTTCATTAGAAGTTTCCAGGTTCTCAGTCATAGCACAGTTACAACCAGTCGTATTTTATACGTGACGTCATTGAGAAGCAGCTTCGGTAGGACTGAGACTTGTTGTAACTGTTGTTGATCAATGCTGCGCAACAGTCATGTATTCTGGGCAAGGGTCTGCAACTGCTGTTGAACCCAAAAGGCCGTAAAGGGATGTTTTAGAGGACGTGGGGTTGTGTAAGGTTCTTATCCACAGTCACTTTCATACCCAGGCAGCAACCCACTAATGGAGTCGAGGCTCCCATCCACTCGGCTCCTTAAAGCAACCGGCTGCTCTCATTTAGCCGTCGCACGACGCGCGGAGACGTTTTCTATCTCCTTTCTATCTGATTGGTTTGATTGCGGCTGGATGTGAACGGCTAAAAGAGGGAACAGCTCTCCTGGGGATGAGGCGCGACGTGGAGTGCAGGTGACACGTAACTTTATAGAGTGTCGCCTAAACATCGCGGCCTTGGATCGCTTGAGTTGATCGTCGACTGTGGGATGCGTGGACCGCCCCCGAACTGTCCGCCAGCATTCGAGCAGTAAAACATCCCCCAGAGAGGATAAATATTTGGATTGTATGTGTCTCAGAGTATTTTTGTATTTACCAGTCGGAGCTGAGGGTGGAGCTCCTGTTGCAAAGCAAACAACCACAAAGACACATCGGGATTCAGGGGAAAACTTCGGCACATTGTCGGAAATTATTCGTGAGCTGATGGCTTTTTGTGTTAAAGCTGAAGACATGTCTTCAAAGTCACGAGCACCCCCGCTCCCCTCCCACACGTCTTATCAAATATATTCGATATTTAGATTCACCTCATGCTCTTCTCTATTCTAGTCTAATTTCAGTGTCTTGGCCTGTCTCTCTCTCTCTTCCCCCCCCCCCCCCCCGTGTTATTTAGTGAACGCGTTCCTCTTGTTCGTCTATAAATATTTTTTAGACAAACAAAATAAGTTGGAATATGAGCACAGGCGGTGTAAAAGTTAGACGCCAATAAAAAAAGGTTCATGTCACTCAGCTATAGGTTGCCTGTCTGTCGGGACTCCGATGCTGAATATCGATGTTCAAACAAAGTCAAAGGCGATGTCTGCTCATCAGATGCTTATGAATGAGACGACGATGTGTAGGTCATGACGGATCAAATTACGTGCTGTAAAAAGTGAGAGAAGAAATCCATTCTTGCAGCCGCTTTGACTACAAAACGTTGTATTATCTGCCCGGAGAATTCTACAGCACAGCTTTCATTGAGCTTTTGTTGAGCTGCATCGATAGAATACGACTCAAATTATTTTTTGCATTTTCCTTGAATCCTTGAAAAGTGGGTAATCTGCTTAAAGTCGAGGGTGCTGCCACTCGCAGGTGCTGTGTGAGAAGCAACATGATGAGATGGGCAGAACATGTACAACCAACCAACCAACCATCTACCAACCTACCAACCCACCAACCAACTATCCCACCAACTAACTAACCAACCAACCAACTATCCCACCAACTAACTAACCAACCAACCAACTATCCCACCAACTAACTAACCAACCAACCAACTCACCAACAATTCCACCAAACAACTATCCCACCAACTAACTAACCAACCCAACAACCAACTAACTAACCCAACAACCAACTAAACAACCCAATTAACCAATCAACTTACCAACCATCCCACTGACTAACCACCCATTCCACCAACTAACCAACCCAACATCCAACTCACCCACCATCACACCAACCAACTTACCAACCAACTAACCAACCAGCCCAACAACCAACTAACCAACCATTCAACCTGCAGCAGGCAGAACCCCTGAAGCTGCTGTTAACTTCTCAGCTGGTGGCTTTGATCTTTATATGCAGTGAGTCTTGTATTGTTGTCTAAGTACACACAATGTGCCGACACATATTCACTTCAATCGGATGAAGAACCGAGAGAAGCCGGAAGTAATCTTTCTATTTTTGTGTTGGAAAATGACTCGATTGTCCAAAGTAATTTCTCCGCCGATCGAGGAATCGATGAATCGACTCGTTGTCGCCGCTCTCCTGAACACAGACTTTTTAAAGAGAGAATTCACCTGTTTCCTGTTCCAAGATTGGGACGGTAAACATATCTCTTAAAGAAGTGACCATAGGGAATCGTGTAAGTCAACATGTTTGCTCAGGGACCCGTTCCCATTGACTTCCAATCACGTGAATAAACATCTGTGGACTTCCGCTCTCCTTCTGGGACACGGATGGATTCCAGCTCTGTGTAGCACATTAAATACTCCCAGCATGGTGGACTACATGTTTTTCCCGGATTAAAAAAATCAAATCGACTCTGCTTCCCAGCGTGGAACCACAGTTACGGTTCCAGTTTCCTTTCCAGACGTAGAAATGCTTTCCGTCGTCTGGTTTTCTAATATTGTTTTCTGGGATTTGCCGCTCCACGTTTTGGACCACATCGAGTCTTTATTCCGCTGCCAATCCCCCGGGAAGTGGCGCCTGAAGGTTAAGACGGCTCCCGCTTCGTTTCCGGATGCTTCCTCCATCACACTCCGGAGTGGCAGACATCTTTGATCTTCCCCTTGTTCGTGACAACGTTAATCTCCATTGGCATGGAAGACGCAGGTCGCCAATTATCCGCCAACATTTAAGTGTTTTCTCTCCATATTTCAGACATCTGGGACAAAACACTCCTGCTTTTTCTTCTGTGGACAAAATAATGGCAGCGCTTCAACCTCCTCCTCCTCCTCCTCTCCTCTCCATTGTAGCCGCTTTATTTAGCTGGCATGAGACAATTCCCAGACAAATGTCCCGCAGCTCTCACGCTCCCTGTCGCTAGGAGCTTTTATCTATTTATCTGGCTGGTTTTCGGGACTCCGAAGCTGTCGGCTTTCTTTAACGAACTGGTAGAATTTGGCTGAAGGTGCGGCGGCGCCCACCGTTGTGCCGTTTGAAGCTGTCACAATTTGATATCTTAATGTTGTGAGTGGAACCAGCAGTCCTTTCAGATTGTGATTAGGGTTGTGACTCACTCCTCATGCGAGTGGCCGGGAGGCGGGAAGAAGAAGAAATAACCTGTTTTGGTTGCATCTCTCTGTGGGAACAGGGGAGCAACGGTATCACTGTATTACTTATGGATGAATTTTCATCTCTCCATCTCTAACTATTCATACAATGTCATTGAATGTGTTGAATGTGTTCCATCTGGTCACATGACATATATTCATCCGTCCATCCTGGAGAGGGATCCTCCTCTGTTGCTCTCCTGAAGGTTTTTTTTCTATCTCTTGGGAGTTTTTCCTGATCCGATGTGAGGTCAAAAATCAGGGATGTCGTATGTGTACAGATTTTAAAGCCCTCTGAGACAAATTTGGAATTTGTGATATTGGACAATACAAAATAAACTGTATTACACATATATATATATATATACACATATATATATATACACATATATATACATGTGTATATATATATATAAATATATACACACACATATATTTACATATATATACATATAAATATATACATATATATATATTTATATATATACACATCTATATATATACACACATATATATTCATATATATATATACATAGATGTATATATATATGACGCCGCTCCGGGTCAACAGGAAGTTGCTCGTTGGTCCTTTCAAACCTTTTTTTATTGAAACAGTGTCACAACTGTCACAATGTGGACGGCAGCCCGTTTGAGAGGTCTGGATGCGAGGTGACTATTTAGCATTTTGGTGTCATTTATTCAGAAGCGTGATGTCTCTGCATCCGGCTCAGGAGGGGCTGAGGGGTGATGGAGGGCCCTCTGGGGACTTCTCGGATGACGCGTGAGTGCAGCAGAGCCTCGTGGCAATCGTTCAGCGAGGCCGGCGTAGACAACCTGGCAAACGTCCGTCTGCGGTTGAGCACAGATCATATACAACGAGAAGGATGTTCGGCGCACTTGAGCTTTTCGACCAATTAATCAGTCGAGAGGCAAAACCGAGCCGGATATCTTAACTTAAATACGTCTTGGGTTTTGTTGATGTCACAGATTCTTGTGTTACATCATCCGATGTGTGTGTTTGCGACCAAAACCTAAGTGTAGGAGTAAAGTAGTCCTCCTCCAGCCAGATACGTGAACATATTTCTATTATTTTTCCTCTGCTTGGCAGGTTGGAGAGCGGCCCTGCACTTGGAGAGGGTTGCACTTTCACGAAATAGCAGGAGAGATCTCCATCTCCAGAAAGGCCCCCCCCCCCCAGCCTAGGAAGGAGCTGGATATAATAGCACTTGTTCTACAAGCGGCGTATTGCGCTCTATTTTCGAGAGAAATGTGGATTGTCACAAAGGACACTTCTTCTCCTCCTTTTTACTCCACAATGGAACAATCACGAATGCTACGTTCCCATATTCTTCACATAAAGCTTTTTTTTTTACAGCTGCAGTTTCTCCCATTTATACGAGGCTCAGCAGAATGAGTCTCCTTTGAAACGATGAACATGGAGTATTGAATAAAAGCAGAAATGTCCAGCCAGCCGTCATGCATCCATCCATCCATCTGTCCATCCATGCATCCATCCATCTATCCATCCATCTGCCCATCCATGCATCCATCCGTCCATGCATCCATCCATCTATCCATTCGTCCATCCGTCTATCCATCCGTCCATGCATCTATCCATCCATCCGTACATGCATCCGTCTATCCATCCGTCCATGGATCCATCCATCCATGCATCAATCCGTGCATCCTTCCGTCCATCTATCCATCAATCCGTCCATGCATCCCTTCATCCGTCCATGCATCCCGCCGTTCATCCATCCTACCATTCGTCCATCCTACCATTCGGAGAGTTTTTTCTTTTTCTCTTTACGACTCCGGCAGCAACCGCGACCGGAGGCTTCGATGTTTTAGGGTCGCTCGTCCGTCTGGTCCGTCCTCGGGAACACCGGGGAGGGAACGGTCTTCATATTTCGAGGGGGGGGGCGCGAACATCCATCTGGACTCGAGGACGAACCGATTACAACTTCGAAGGTCACGGTGACCTTCGAAGTTCATCTCATACTCGCGATAACCTTGGAGAGCGCCTCGGAGCCCAATTCCACGAGGACAAACACGATGGCATTTTTTCCCGACAGACTCGAAATCGGAAAAAAAATGCACCGTTACTGCTTAGCGGAGGAGTACGACCGCAACGATGTCATTCTAGCTCTATTTATTTATTTCCCCCCCCACTTGTCAAATGAGCTGAAAGCAATTAGCCGCGGCGCTGAAAGGTGCGCGTACAGATTAACGGCCGCCACCTTTATCGGTGCAGATGGAGGCCGACCTCTCCGCCGCGCCGCTGTCACTTCCAGGCTGGCGGCTGAACGAGATCCCTCGCTGCTCTTCCAGTTGTTGTTTTCCCGTTTATGACTCCGCGCGCGGCAGCTGGGGGTAAATCATTTTCTGCCGAGCGCGTTACGGCGAGACGCCGACACTTGATCAGGCGTATTGACGCCGCCCCCCCCCCCCCCCCCGCCCCATCTGTGGCAGCAGATTGTTCCGGATCAGAGGAACGGACTCTAAAACTGTTTGATTGGAACTAAAAGCTGCAGCCTGTCGCACTTCAAGTGGGGATGAGAGGACTCTATATGTATATGTATATATATGTGTGTCTATATATGTATATGTATGTATATGTGTATACATGTATGTGTATTTATGTATGTATATGTACATATATGTGTGTCTATATATGTATATATAGATGTATATGTGTATATATGTATGTGTATTTATGTATGTATATATATGTGTGTCTATGTATATGTATGTATATTTGTGTATATGTGTATATGTATTTATGTATGTATATATACATGTGTGTATATATGTGAATATTTATCTATGTGAATATATATACGTGTAAATATATTTATATATGTATATATATATAATATATGTGTATATTTATATATATATAATATATGTGTATATTTCAGGGCTCCAGACTGCGACCAAATGGTCGCATTTTGCGCCTAAAATTAGACACAGTGCGAGTAAATTTTTCATCAACTCGCGCATGCGCGACCAGTAAATTAGCAGATTTCTTTTTTTTGTTATTAAATATTTTTGTTGCTTACAAACTTGTTCTACACTTCAGCCCACTATAGTTAGCGGTAATGCCTGAATGACTGGTTTGCTAACCGACATTAACTCCAGAAGAAGAAGAAAGGAGATGAAAACCGAAGAAGAAGAAGACTGGCCTGTGTGTGAGAGGGGGGGGGGGGGGGGGGGCTAATGTGTGAAAAGAGGCGCACCGCAACGGAGACACAACGAGGGCGAGGGCCGCAGAGTGAGAGGTCAGAGGATCCTCACCACCAGCGGCGTCCCCGTCCCCCGAGTTGAATCTCTGGGTCAACTCAGCCGACTCTCACATGTCTGCCCCTACAGACTGATGCTCACGGTAAACGCATTCGATCGGGAGCGCGCGAGGGTTTTGATAAAGTTAGCGGAAGGATTTAAGTGACAACATCCGGTTTTGCAAAGTTAGCGGAAAGAACCACGTGAAACAACATCCGTTTATCAAAATAAGATGTCGACAAATCATACACTAACATATAAAAGTAAACAATGAACTGATGTATCTTTATAGATAGTTTCTGAGATTTAGCTTAAATTATGCTAACATTAAAAAATTTTACTGGACCAAGGAAGAGTTTATAAAAATTAGTCAGACTTTTGTATGTTAAGAAAAGTCCTGTATATAGATTTCCCCAAGAGTTCCAGGAAATGAATAATGCAGATGTGTTCCATACATATCTGAAATCCCCTACAATAGCAATCAAACTATTTTAATGTATCAATTAGGAAATTTTTCAAAGTAAAAGTCCTAAATGTTTAAAGAAATCGGTAATTTCTTTAATGTTTGAGTTGCTTTATATATGTATTTCCTCATAGTCCTAGGCAATAATGCTACACAATAAATAGAATGCTTCAATCAACACCGTGATCGGTGATTGGTATTATCGGATCGGCAGATACTGATTTCAGTGATCGGTATTATCGGTGATCGGCAGATACTGATTTCAGTGATCGGAAACACTGGAGTTGATAAGCGTGTCTTGTCTGATCAATACACAACAGTGAGGTGCGTGAATGGACCGAGCGGCCAGCTACTGATCACGCACTCAATAGCTCGACTGCATGAATAGAAGGTGAAATTTTTGGGAGCACCCAAGACCCATTTTGACCCAGGAAAAGTGCGCTAAATTTTCTGCTTGCGCCCCTAACATTTTAAGTTAGGAGCGACTGTGCTCCTAGTTAAAAAAGTTAGTCTGGAGCCCTGATATTTATATATGTGTATATATAATATACCTGTATATATATTTGTACTATATTTAAATATATGTGTATATTTATAGATGTATATATATGATATACATGTATATATCAGTGTATATGTATATATATGTGTACACATGTGTTTTGTATGTCATTCGTCCCGTTTGAACCTCTTCTGGCATCCAGCATGAATTTTGACATCCACCATATTTTTTGCAGCTGCTCGCCTCTTATCAGCCGACCGCAGAGGAGCCGCTCTCTGCTTGTTGCCCCTTTTTTAAATAGATATATTTCACTCTTTTGTGCCATTAGGGTTGAATCAACAGATTTGGAGTAGGAGGAGATTGTTCTTGGCATCCTCCGCCGCGGTGATTCCCCCGCCGCCGCCCCCACCCCCCACCCCCTATTTCAATGCCAACACACTCAAGTGCGCGGCCTCGCCAAGATAGCAAACAACATCATGCAAATGATCCCAAATATTGAAGACAGCTGAAATTTGATGCAAATTTCTGTGCGAGGGTAACCACCAACCAGCAAAGCAACATCAGCGGGATGTGCAAGTAGCAGAAAGAAGAAGAAGAAGAAGAAAAAACACCGCCGGAGAAGAGACGGAGCGCCGGGGTTCACAGCTCACGGCAAAACAATCAAATGTTCACGGCTGCATATTGCAATTGAAACGTATGAGGCGTCATGAAAGCATCCACGCCGTATCGTTTCCGGCCTCCGGGGGGCTCAGAGGTCTGAGTGGGAAAATCCTCCACCGCGATGATGATGATGATGATGAAAGGAGGAAAACAATGACTGCTTGTGAATCCAGACGGTCCCGACACGCCGAGCCGCCGGATGCCAAAGATGAAACGAACCCTAAATCGAGGCGTGCGGTTGACGACGCGTCTTTTGATGGTTCCATGTGTCATCGAATGGCATCATGCCTTCATGTGAGTCACATTTGGTCTCATCGACCCTCCATTTTAAATCTAAATTCCGCTCCGTGGAAGTGATGGAGGGGGAAATGAGAGAGCGGTGACTTTTTAAACCCTCTGAACCCCCAAAGCCTTCTGGGTAAAGTTCAGGAAAAGGTCTTGTGTCTAGGGGTCGCATAAGAAAACCTTGAAACTTCTCCAGAGTGAACCGTCATTCATCGGAATCGATGGTGAACGATCTATCGCTCTTTCTTTTGGACTTTTTAAGCCAGAACTGGGTTGATTTCCCACCTTTTTGTTTCCCTTCTGCTCTCAGTCCCGGGTATCGAATGTCGTTAAAACCTCCCGGAGTCAGACGACTTCATTTACAGCCGAAACCAAACAAATTAGAGACCCAAAAAACCTCATTGTCTCTCTCTCTCTCTCTCTCTCTCTCTGCTTCGCACTAACGTTGCCATTTAATAAGACAAAGAAAACCCCCTTTTGACTTTCCCCCAAAGTCAACCGCGCCATCAACCAGCGAAGCGACGGCTAACGGACTAATCGCTCCAGCGCCGCGCGCCGCCATTTACCGGCGGCCGTATTGATTTGCTCTGCAGGTGAATCACTGGAGGGAAGTGATGTCGCGAGGAGGGAGCCATTCAGCCTCTAATTACAGCGAGAGGACCCGGGCGACAAGGCCTCGTCCGTCGGCTACGAGGTCAACGGGTGACCGGGATGAGGGAGGGGGGGCTCCATGTTTGTGTTTCACTTTCTTTCTTTTTTTACATTAAGATGATTGAAATGAAGATGTCTCATTTTATTTTTTGCGAGGGCGGCAGAGTAAATATCCCTCGTGGAGCGCAGCTGCTGTTGTGATTTGTTTTCCGTCCGGAGTGGCCCGCCGCCAAACGTTTGAGTACCAATGAGAGCGAGGAGCCGGTGGCCGCCGCCGCCGTATATTTACCGCTCCGTGAGTGGAACCGGTCCTCTGGCAGTTTTATGACCTCCCAAGGTCAGAGTTGGGGATCTCATTTGGGACGTGTGCTTACTTTGTGCAATAGCATCAAAAGATTAGGTTGCTGGGAAAAGAGATACTCGTGATAACGGTAACGAGCTGACCGAGGAGTTGTTTGGATGAATCGAGGCCCCGTTTCCACCGAATTATCAATCCCCGTCCCGAAGGCTTTTCATGAACACCAAAGGGGAAGTGAAAACACATTACGCCGAAGGTTACGTGGTCAAAGCTAAAAAAAACAACTGAAATGAGACGGTTAAAAAGGTTACTGCACGGCACGGCTCACGCTCTCTCTTTTATTCATTTTCGGATACCTCTCTGATAAAAGCGCTTATTTATTTAAATAGTTGAACAGTATATTCTGAGGCTGCACTTTTTTGTTTCACAGCGAGTTTTAAAGCTTCTTTTTTATTTTAATGTTGTGCCCCGAGCGCAGGAGAACCTCCAGAAGACGATCGATACCCGGTTGAAACTGAGTGTGAATGTGTCCGCTCTCCAGTTGAGATGCAATTTCTGACTGTAACCGTGGCGATATCGAGAAGTTGGCAGTCAGACTGCGGAACAATTTAAAAAAGGGTAGCCCTAGTGTTGAAGTGGATTAAAGTAATGTAGAAACGTAAATCTTATTTTGGGAAGCGTCCCGATCGGTTTTGGCGTTCGGCCGCCCGCGGGATGCGTCTCTAGCGTCTCCGGCGACCTCGTATTAGTTTCCGATCGATCGCTTTTATGTCGGAAAGATTTGGACTTTAACCGCTGTCGTGCTGCTCCCTAGTCAGTCGCCCGGTCCACCTGGTTTTCGACCGCCGCGGCCTCGTTGACGCAGGTTTTGGACGCCATTCATAAATATAGAATATATTATAGTTCAAATGTTCAGCATACAAATGTTTGCCAATCGGCCAAAAACAACTCAAAACACAGCAGTTGGACTTGATGGTGGAGTGAGATGAAAAATGAAGGGAAATCAAATCACGGCAAAATTCTAAAGTAGTTAGAGCCGAGTCTCTGGAAGCCAGAGATATCCATCGAGGAGATGAAACCAGCCGAATGCCTAAAGGCTTTTATTTACTCGTGTTGCTGGAGGAATAAGATACGGCAGATATCATCTTTGAGAAACGTCTCCAGACACGGTGGAGGTTATTCACTCGGAACCTCGAGATGTCGACGGAGGGAAGTTTCAGGGAATCGTCTTTTGGATCGATTCCTTTACACTCTCCCACTCTACCACCCTACCACCCTAACACTCTACCACCCTACCACCCTAACGCTCTACCACCCTACCACCCTAACACCCTAACACTCTACCACCCTAACACCCTAACGCTCTACCACCCTACCACCCTAACGCTCTACCACCCTAACACCCTACCACCCTAACACTCTACCACCCTAACACCCTAACACTCTACCACCCTAACACTCTAACACCCTAACACCCTAACACTCTACCACCCTAACACCCTAACACCCTAACACTCTACCACCCTAACACCCTAACACCCTAACACTCTACCACCCTAACACTCTAACACCCTAACACTCTACCACCCTAACACTCTACCACCCTAACACTCTAACACCCTAACACTCTACCACCCTAACACTCTACCACCCTAACACTCTACCACCCTAACACCCTAACACTCTACCACCCTAACACTCTACCACCCTAACACTCTACCACCCTAACACCCTAACACCCTAACACTCTACCACCCTAACACTCTACCACCCTAACACTCTAACACCCTAACACTCTACCACCCTAACACTCTACCACCCTAACACTCTACCACCCTAACACTCTACCACCCTAACACCCTACCACCCTAACACTCTACCACCCTAACACACTAACACCCTAACACTGTACCACCCTAACACTCTAACACCCTAACACTCTACCACCCTAACACCCTACCACCCTAACACTCTACCACCCTAACACCCTAACGCTTTACCACCCTACCACCCTAACACCCTAATACCCTAACACTCTACCACCCTAACACCCTAACACTCTACCACCCTAACACTCTACCACCCTAACACCCTACCACCCTAACACTCTACCACCCTAACGCTTTACCACCCTACCACCCTAACACCCTACCACCCTAACACTCTACCACCCTAACACTCTACCACCCTAACACCCTACCACCCTAACACTCTACCACCCTAACACCCTAACACCCTACCACCCTAACACTCTACCACCCTAACACCCTACCACCCTAACACTCTACCACCCTAACACTCTACCACCCTAACACCCTAACACCCTACCACCCTAACACCCTAACACTCTACCACCCTAACACCCTACCACCCTAACACCCTAACACCCTAACACCCTACCACCCTAACACCCTAACACCCTAACACCCTAACACCCTACCACCCTACCACCCTAACACCCTAACACCCTAACACCCTAACACCCTACCACCCTAACACCCTACCACCCTAACACCCTAACACTCTACCACCCTAACACCCTAACACCCTACCACCCTAACACTCTACCACCCTAACACCCTAACACTCTACCACCCTAACACCCTACCACCCTAACACTACCACACTAACCCTAACACCCTACCACCCTAACACTCTACCACCCTAACACTACCACACTAACCCTAACACCCTACCACCCTAACACTACCACACTAACCCTAACACCCTAACACTCTACCACCCTAACACCCTAACACTACCACACTAACCCTAACACCCTAACACCCTACCACCCTAACCCCTACCACCCTAACCCTACCACCTTAACCCTAAACCCTCCTGCCCTAACCTTAACACCCGACCACCCTAACCCTACCACCTTAACCCTAAACCCTACTGCTCTAACCTTAACACCCTACCACCCTAACCCCCTAACCCTAACACTCTACCCCTAACACCCTACAATCTAACACCTAATCCGACAATGCTATCCATATATATCGTTACACCTTTCGCTGTGCGCCTGGTGAGGCGTAGCGACAATTACAGCCTCAATCCCTCAATCACCCTCCACATTGTCTGGAGGAATGAAAAAGGCTTTTCACAGCCTAAATCCTGCCTCACAATAGCAGTAATTTGGTGCGACTCTCCTTCGGGGTACAAATGACAAAGCTCGAGAAGTCTGGGAAGTGTGGTTATGAGTGAGAGTCGTACGCCAGACAGGAAGTGGGGCGCAGTGGGAATCTGAATTAGCCTTTTCACCTGGGTGCTGACGGGCGGTGCCGGGGTATAAAGTGATCGTGATATTGAAATTCATAAAGTTCCCCGGCAAAGGTTTACTGCCACTGAACTCAATTTCACCTGTTGCAGGTCTTTTTTTTTTAAGTACACCAATATGCCCGTTGATTAAATGCCCCCCCCCCCCCCCCCCCTCGTAGCGTTATTAGCCGTGCCATTTAAAAGGGGCCATCACGCCAGCCTCATTACGGCATATCTGGAAAAACTGCCTCCAGTGCAAGTGCGGCGGCAACCCCAAATCACCTCATAGCTCAGATACGGCATATCTGGATTTGGCTCTCGACGAAGGCGGTCGCATTTTTCTCTCCCTCTCCTCCCCATGACCTTCCCCTCCCTGCTTGGCTTCTCTCGTCATGTCTTGTCTGTCTCTATACTTGAGAGACTCTCTCCGCATCGCTCTTCGAACTAAAAACCATGGACGTAATCAACTGGTCCTTAAACGCAATTGACACCATCTTCTCGACGAGAAGCTCGGGTTCGGGGGAACCTGCCTGTCCTGCCGGGACGTTGCAGCTGGTTACACGATGGACGTGTCGTGTGCCTAGCAGCCCTTTCCGTGGAGGACGTAGAAGACATCTACCTATTCGGAACTTTGATTACAGGATTTCTGCTGTTTGGATTTGGCGCTGCCCTGGTTTATCGGAAAATTAAGGAAACGGTGACAGCCGTTAAAAGCCCCCTAAGGCTGCCCGACATGATTGACGCGTTGGGCAGAGTTGTTGGCACTCAGACTTTGGCATTAAACCGTCAGAATGATAACATCGTGGAGAAGCTGACGGCTCTGCAAATGAAATTGGATCGATTTGAAATCCTATTGGCAAACGGGAGGAAAATGGAGGAATAGTAGGTGCGCAAAATTGAATTGCAGCTACTGGAAGACCAAACAATCCCAATCTTATCTGCTTTCGGCTCCCTCTACCAGGACGGGCCTTGGCCAAGGCCGTGACTGGAACAACAACTCCCCCGAAGATCACTGAAGCGAGACTCTCTCATTCCCTTCCCCCTATCCACAGACACCTGTGGTTGTTTTCTCCCCAGGACCCTTCAAGGCCATCTCCATGGCAACGACCATCTTGTGGACTGAGAACTTTGTCTGTTGTGGACTGGGGGAGGACGATACACCGGGCCACTCACACACAAACTTAAACAAACTGAAATGCACTCACTACCCCCCCCCCCCCCCATCCCACGCCTTCGCCTGCTTTGCCCCCCCAGGGTGACAGGACGGGGTCTGCGTCCGGCGCCGTGACGGCGAAGGACCGGGCTGGCTGCTTGTCGGTGCTGGTTACCTTCTGCCCCAATGACGGGCTATCGCCCAGTCTTTGGATTACCTCTCCTCCTCCCCTTCCTACTCGTTGCAAGTCATGTCTAAGATGTATGTGCTTATGTGCAATGGTGTTTTTTGTTTCTCCTGCTCCCACACTGTACCCCTCTAGGGGCATAGTCGGGGGGTGGCTTTTTCTTTTTCTCGCCTCTCTTCCCTCATGTTATGCTGTCATCTTTCATCCACCTTTTCCTAGATGGCGCCGCGGACGGCGCCTCGGTGTCTTGGTGCGCGATTCTTGCACCTTCCGCCAAAAAAAGTTCCTCGTTTGTTTGTGAAAACATTCTTTGGCAATAAACCTGTTTCTGATTCTGATTCTGATTCTGATTATAGTCTTTGTTTATTTTCTTCAGGGTTCTGGTGTGCGTTAATAATAATATGCACACACACACAGCCCCGTAAGTCTGAGACGACTGAAGCGTTTTTCTTTTTTTTTGCAATTTATGGAGGTGCTGTGTTTGTTTTTTCCTCCATTGGAAGTTTAAGTGAGCAGTATTATCTCATATACTCTGGGCGTATTAATTATAACCGCAGGCCTCGCATCCTCCTCTGACTTCTGTTTAATCTCTTGTGGACTCTCGAGTTAATAAAAGAAGAGAGACAAAGGAGGAGCCGACTGACTCGGTTACAAACGCGCCGATATTTTCCTTTCCAGCGTCCATCAGGCCTCCATCAGGCCTCCATCAGGCCTCCATCAGGACCACCGCCGTCGGGCCAAAACGACTCTCTCGCGACGCCATTGAGGGTTTCCAATCAGTTTGGGATTGCATTGTAATCGCGAAGTCTCTTTGCTTTCGCATTCTACCAAGACAATGTGTCCGCGTATGGCAGCTGGCACTGCAATTAATTGTGAAGCATGCAGTTCATTTTTTTTTTTTACCCTTCTCGGGTTTGCCTCCTCTCTCTCCCTCGCTCTCATCTTTCCTCTTCCCATTTTCTACTTCCATCTTTCAACGCCACCGTCACCATTTCCTCCCATTAATGACTGATATTGTATTCATATCGTCTAATATGCAACGAGAGCCAAGCACATTTAATTATACGTCAACAGGAGACGGGCACACTCCGACGGACAGGTGCAGTTATCCGTGTCATTCTTTCTGACTCTAATCAGAGATATTCACACATTCAGAGCATGTGATGACTCCCAGAAAAAATGTCAGGCACAGAGGAGGTCTGCCAGGTCTGTCCTTAGAATAGTGTATTATTCTTTTTTTATGTATATATACCTAACTAATATAAATATAATACTAACATGAATATAATACTAATAAAACTATATATATAAATAAATATAATACATATATACTTTATATATACAAATATATTTATATATACATATATATTTATATATATATATACACATGTATGTACATATACTATATATGTATTTATTTAAATATATTTATATATATATGTATTTATGTATACATATTTATATATAATTATATGTATTTATCTAAATATATATACATACATATCTAAATATATTTATATATATATATACTGTATATATATACATATATATATATACTGTATATATATATATTTTATGTGTTCCAACCAAGCTCAGCCAGCTCTTTTCAGCTGGCAAGGAGGCGGGGCTTACCTCCATGTTAATGTAAACAACGTTCGGTTAATCAAGGCTGAAACAACCACTCGTTCTGCTGTGTACATATTGTGGAAGTCTCGGATAGTTATTTTCAAAAAATCCCCAAAAAAGGATGTCCAAATAACGATGCAGATTTGTAAAAAAAGTCTGAATTCACGCTCCGTCAGTTTTCTCCACAAGACGTCAAAGCAAAACCCTTTTTTCCCCGCGTGGCGTTTGGATCAATCGACACCATCTCGGCACAAACATACATTTATCCACACAGTTTTCTCTGGTCTCTGTAGAAGAGAGTCTTTGCACTGTTCTGGAGCTCTGAAATAATATGGATAGTTTTAATAAAGGCCTTTTTTCTGTTTGAACTGGAATTGTTCGTGCTATCGCCAATAAAGAGGCCGGATGCCTCAGATTCAGCACTAAATGATCATAATGGGAGCTAATAAGCAGCCGTCTGTGGACATGTCCGCCTCGTACTGGTGCTACAGCCCCTTGTCGTCATTATCATTTACACTACAAGGACGGAAACCGATGGATAATTGAGAATTATTTAATTGCTTTCATTTCATCGCCGCAGCTTTTCCAGCCTTTTCACGCATCGTTGAAAAGGAGTCAGAGAAGTTATTTCACTTGGCGCTCCGAGAGTCGAAACGTGGACGTCTTAACCAGAGCCTTTACTAATGCGCAAACTCTTATGTGTTTATTGTTCCCAGCGAGGTTCAGCGATATTAAAAGCAGCGACGAGAAGAAGCTCGGATCTGAAATGAAGGCACGGAAAAATAAAGCTCAGAACCCGATATGATCAGGACCCTGACACGGGAATTAAAGATAAAACTCAGAGCTCAAATATGATCGTGAATGAACTCCTCAACAATGATGTGAACAGAGAGGTTCAATAACCAGATAACGTCCCTGCAAGCACATTTTTATTTTATCGATGACGAGAATATAATATTTCGTCTCTTTTTGATCGACATATCGCACGACGCCCGAAATAAACTAAACATGAAGCTGTAAGGACGATTCAGTTTAATAGATGTTTCTGAAATGAAGAACTTTATTTTCAAGAGTTTTACATCCAGCCTTGATTTCACTATAAGTAAGAGAAGTTAATGTATTTATTGTAGGTATTATTTATAATTAATCCGGTTAAATTAGAAATCTCTAATTAAATATTCAGATATTATTGAGTTGAGCTTTAGGTGCTCAGCGTATCCTAAAACATCAGAGGTAGAATTAAAATCTAAAAAAACTTAAATCCAGCCTTTATCTCACTTTAAGTAAAAAGATAATGTATTTATTATTAGAGTATGTATTATTCATAATTAATCTGGTTAAATTAAAAATCTATAAGAAATATTCAGATATTATTGAGTTGAGCTTTTGATGCTCAGTGTATCCTAAAACAGAGGCAGAATTAAACCCCCCCCCCCCCAAAATCCAGCCTTTATCTCACTTTAAGTAAAATAAGTTAATGTATTTATTATTAGAATATGTATTATTTATAATTAATCCGGTTAAATTAGATGTTATTGAGTTGAGCTTTAGGTGCTCAGTGTATCCTAAATGTCAGAGGCAGAACCGAGCTTTATCGAGTCCTATTGCCAAATGGATTTAATCGACTACTGTACTGCACGTTGTCTGTGATACGTGCAAAATAAATAAACTTTACTTACTCACTAATCCCCCGCGGGGCTCCTCCCCCTTCTGAAGGCCCAGTCGACGGCGGTTGCACCAGAGGCCTCGAGCCACAAAAAAGCCCAACAAGTTTAATCCGTGGTCTTCGTGGAGTTTCCACTCCGGCAGCGTCGTGTCGTCGAGAGCTTCGAGGGAAAGAAACGACCTCTCGGGCCGACGTCTACAAGGACGCCGCTGAACGGCGCTCATTAAAGAGCGGCCGCCTCGCCCGAGCGAGTCCTGCCAGATCCCTCATTAGGCGCGGAGCAATTTAAAAAGTTCCTGGTTCGTGTGTCTCGTTGTGCTAATATTGATGGTGGACGCGTGTCATTAACTTTATTATTACCTGGGAGAGGAAAATGTTTAGATTAAAGTTCATCGCCAGAGTTGGACATCATTTAAAAAATGATGACATCGGCTGGCTGAGAGTTATGAAGTGGCTGCCAGTCGCCGGAATATCGGCTGCATTTTCCAGGCATGTCGTACTTAAAATATGCAATTAGTTGCATTATGGGAGAAAAAGTTTCATCGTTTTTGAGAAATATAAACTCATTTTTCGTGTCTCTCGGATAAAAGGCTGTGTCATCGTTACATCACGGTAATATCACAATGCTGTCATTGTTCTGTAAATTAAATTAAGAAATAGCTTATTATTATTATATGATTTCCTACTGGCCAAATTAGATGAGATTAGATTTGACTTTAATCATACCCAAGGGGAGATTACTTAAAGCAGTAGCACATTTTTATAAAAAATAAGAAAATCCAATAAAATAAAATAGCAGGGCATATTACATTTAAGAATTTAAATAATGACACAAATAAAAATGTAAACAGTGTATAGTATAAAGTGAGAGCGGTGCAAGGTTTATTTATATCGACACTTAAACGCTGAACGTATATAATAATAAAAATAATAATAAAAATAATAATAATTCTAATAATAATAAAAATAATGCATTTAATTTGTAATAATAATGCCTTTAATTTATATAAAGCTTTTCAAGGTATTCAAAAGACACTTCACTTCATTAAAAATATTATATATATATGTATCTATATATTTATATATATAGATACATATATATAGTACATATATATACATATATATGTATATATATATACATATATATATACATATATATTATTTTTTATCCGCTGACATCCCCTTGAGGGGTTAATTAGCTCTTGAAGACGGCTTGACCCTCACCAGTTGCTGCCGGAGGCCTTTACAGGATTAAATAATTTGCATGAAACACAAATGAAAAAAATATCCTAAAATAAGTGTGTAAAACAATAATATATATATATATGTATATATATATATATATTAATAATCTGATTGTAGGTTTTATGCGTCTTTAGGGAGTAACCTCCGTCACATCGTATCCAGGTCTTAATGAAATGGTTAATATTAAGGTCAGTATCCGTGCAATTACAACCGCATCCAGACCCACCGGCGACCCGTTTCAAGATGGTCGCCATGGTTACTCAGTGAACACGAGAGGAAACGGACGCAACAACCCAAAAGAAAAAACCCTACAGGTCTCACGGGGTTAATGCGCAAACAACAAGTGCGTGGAGCGAGCTGAAAGCGATGAAGAGGAGTGACCGCCGGATCATCGGCGTCCTCTTGACCCTCCGGAAAAAAACCACTTTGGTTGGATCGTCGCTGCAATAAAAGCGTCTGGTGGGAGGAGAGGCCCAGCGACGCTGTGGAAGCCATGAAGGACGTTCTAATACACCGATGGACGGACTCGCGGGTGTCGAGAGACACAAGTGGAATGTTTCATGGTGTGTTTGTTGACTTCTTCAGTCAAACCTCCACCCGGCTCCATCTGCAGATCAAAGCCTTATTGATTCAGCTAAAGAAATAAACGTGATGAGCGAGAACTTAAAATGAAGTAAATCTTTATTACTTTCTCTGAGGTGTCGGGAAAACAATCTCTTTCTCTAGCGCGTGTCGGTCTGAGCAGATGGTGTGAAGCTCGTCTCTGCACAATATCAATGGTGACACATGCAGAACACACAGCTGCACTACCAGCACCCTTTAAATGGTGTGTGTGTGTGTGTGTGTGTGTGTGTGTGTGTGTGTGTGTGTGTGTGTGTGTGTGCCCTCCACTGTGTATGGTATCGTAGATTCTGGAAGCCCAGGTAGGAATATAACTTCCTGTGCTGCAGCTACTTCTAAATATAACTTCCTGAGATCATCAGAATGATCAGATTTTAATCTCTCGTCATTTCGTGGAGCTTTGGGGAATATCTACCACCGTTCTCCCAGAGCGCTCCACGCCGCCCTCGCCAGCAGGAAGAACAACCCCCACGTGAACCTCATTAAGACGAACTGGAAGACATCGGGGGGGGGGGGGGACTCAGTGGGCCGTTCACGCCATGTGCAAACAGGGACTAACGAGCAAAGATCGTCATGGAAACTGTCATTTCGTTAAGTCGTGGGGGAGGGGCGGCGGCTATGAAACCATCTCGCGGATCCCGCTTTGGGGGGGGCGTCGTCTTGAAAGTGACCGGAGTCGGTGTAAAAAGGGGGCGTGGCCAGCTGTGCACTGGACCGATCCACCGCGAGGTCGCTCTGCTCGCCTGGGGGGGGGGGGGGGGGGATTATTAACGGCTCAATATGTTTTATGAATTGAAGCAGCGCTAATGGGAGACAATTAGGACTCAACCATCGCCCGTTTATCATTTTCATATTTAATTTGACTCGCACCCACTCAGGTGTTCTGACTGGAGGTGGCTGTGGTTGAGTCTCACCCTGTAAACAACCTGAGACGGTCGCCCGTCTAAAGGTTTCATTTTATACGACCAAGTCGTCGTTGGATTCTTCGTAGCTGATCTTTTTAGACGGAGGCCGGCGTTACGTAACGGCCTGCGTTCGCCGTGGTCCCTTAAAACGGGGTGGAGCGGCCCAGTTGTCTCTGTCGGTTAGTCCCGCCCCCCACGCCGTCTTCACCTGTGAGGTCACTTCCTGCCACGTAGAGAGTTGTCATTGTTGGCGATTACTGGCAGAAATAATGAGGACATAACAAACAGCGTTAAGGGCTGAACTCTGGCAGTCAGCATTAAAAGGCAGCGTATGTATTTATATTTATTTATATTTACATAAATATATATTTATATATATAAAAATATATATATATGAATATCTATATTTTTATCCATATATAAATGTATATATATATGAATATATATGTATATCTATATTTCTATATATATAAATATATATGCTACGCACATATCTACAGGGCTTACGGAGCCGATTCTTTAATGATCGTGTCTTGATGAGCAGCGGTGGCGTCAACAAGTTGATAATGAATAAAGTTCTTAATCAAAGCAGTTCTGATCAATTAGGAATGTGTGTGTTTATATTAATATCTCCGTACAGACTGTGTGGGCTTAAAAACACACACACACATACATACACACAGACACACATACACACAAAGAGACACACACACATACAGACACACAGACACACACACACATACACACAAAGAGACACACACACATATACAGACACACACACACATACACATAAGGACACACACACACAGACACACACACAAACACACACACATACACACATGCACACAGACACACAAAGAGACACACATACACATAAGGACATACACAGACACACACACAAACACACACACATGCACACAGACACACACACACAGACACACACACACACACATCAAGCCCAGAATGAATGATCATGGTGTCGTCATAATTGGCATCGGTAGCCTCCTCCACACACACACTTACACACACAGGCATACACACACAAACACACACACACACTTACACACACAGGCACACAAACACACACACACACACACACACACCAGAAGCCTGATTCTCTTAACAATCACTCACTTCCTTTTTGTCAGGTCGGGAAAACTCATTTATTAAAATATGCCTTATTATCCGATATGATGGAGAGTGGCGTTAGAGAACGTGAACCGTGTCGGAGCTTTGATCCCCCACAAGGCTCTCTGTTCGTCTCCATTACTCAGGAGGCGGGTTTAGGGGAGGGGCTTACTCGGCCGGGTGCAGGCCGAGAACTGGCGGGGGCGGAGCCTAGTCCATTAGCGGATCCTTTCTGTTTGTTACTCCGGCTATAAAACATGCGTCATTACCCTCGGCATCGGGCGAGTTTTAATCAGCGATACGTCGGCGTCCGTCACGAAGGGATCCATAACAACACGAGCGCCCCGCATCTAATTCTGGATTTAGAGGACGCGAAAATGGGGTAAAAAAATGACGACGCGGAGCTTTCCTGGAGGAATTATCACTGGGAAAGCTCGTTTGGAGATGTTGGAACCTCGCGAAGGCGACGCGTTAACCACCGAGTCACGAAAACGGCGTCGTGAAAATATAATCGGGTCGCCGTGGCGATGTCGGGTAACGGGCGAACAGCAGCAGACAGATATGCAGGCGGATAGATCCTCGCCGGAGCGCCCAGAGGGGCTTCCTAATGATTTATGAATCATGTTGTGGGTTTTTTTTATTTATTTTTTTACCAGCCCTCTGTGTTCCATAAAAAAAACACAACGGGGAAAAAGAAAAAGCAGTGTGTTGTTCTGTGTTTAAATCGTATGGATTTGACACTTCGCCTCCTCGGGAAACACAACACACCCGGCCCCCCGACGCAGAGGCCGGACCCTCCGGCAGCGACGGCAGAATATTCAAAATTATTCATGAATTTAATGGAGTTTTTTTTTTTTTTGTCGAAGCGGAAGGACTGTTCCAGTAAATGTGCCCCCTGTTGGATCCAACGCGTTCCAGAGCTCTGGAGTTATTGCCGCGCGCCTCGCCGGCGACGCGGCAGCTTTCTTGATTATTCAACTTCCTGGTGGAGAAAGAAAATCTCTCTATGCGATTAATTTGCACATTAATATAGTTGTAATGGCAACAGTGACACCGTAGACCAGATCGACTTTTCACAATAAAAGCCCTGGAACGTAAACAGTGGCTTTGGATACACTCTCTAACAGTGGTTCTCAAATGGGGGTACGTGTACCCCTAGTGGTACGTGAAGGTACTCCAGCGGATCTTTCTGAATATATTTAAAATTCGTATCCTTTTAATTTTTTTATTTATATTAAAATAAATATAAATGCAAATTCATAAACTTTTAGATATTCTATTTCAAAATCAGACAATTGTTTCTATTTTCTTTCTATGCTTTTCACAATAAAAGCCCTGGACCGTATACAGTGGCTTTGGATACACTCTAGTAACAGTGGTTCTAGTACTCCAGCTCCCTGTGGCCCTCCAGCTCCACGTGGCCCTCCAGCTCCCCGTGGCCCTCCAGCTCCCCGTGGCCCTCCAGCTCCCTGTGGCCCTCCAGCTCCACGTGGCCCTCCAGCTCCCCGTGGCCCTCCAGCTCCACGTGGCCCTCCAGCTCCACGTGGCCCTCCAGCTCCACGTGACCCTCCAGCTCCCCGTGGCCCTCCAGCTCCCCGTGGCCCTCCAGCTCCACGTGGCCCTCTAGCTCCTGGAGCTGCTTTCAGTGCCGAGAACAAACGCCGCTCTTTTGCCACTTTCTTGTTGTTCGATCTCTCTTCTTTGATCTCTTCTCTCACCTGGATGCCTCTTGAGAGCCCTGGTGTATATTTGGAGGGCTTTTCTCCCATCAACCGTGACCAATTATCTTCAACGGTTTCTACTTCGAACACGTCTACCTGTCTCTTGGACCCCATCCCGACGAGGCTGCTTAAAGACGTTTTGCCTTTAATTGGCGGCTCTCTATTAGATATTATCAATGTGTCTCTGCTAACAGGCCACGTACCACACTCCTTCAAAGTGGCTGTTATTAAACCTCTCCTGAAGAAGCCCACTCTGGATCCAGAGGTGTTGGCTAACTACAGACCGATCTCTAACCTCCCTTCCTCTCCAAGATCCTTGAGAAAGTGGTCGCAAATCAGTTGTGCGACTTTCTACATCATAATAGTTTATTTGAGAAATTTCAATCAGGATTTAGAAAACACCACAGCACCGAGACGGCACTGGTGAAAATTACAAATGACCTCTTAATGGCAGCAGATAAAGGACTCCTCTCTGTCCTGGTCTTGTTAGACCTTAGTGCTGCATTCGACACCATTGACCATGACATCCTGTTACAGAGACTGGAGCAGTCGATTGGCATTTCAGGCACGGCACTAATTTGGTTTAAATCCTATTTATCAGATCGATCTCAGTTTGTATTTGTAAGCGATGACGCCTCGATAACCACTAACGTTAATCACGGAGTTCCACAAGGTTCTGTGCTTGGACCAATTTTATTTACCTTATACATGCTTCCTTTGGGCAATATTATCAGGAAACACTCCATAAACTTTCATTGTTATGCAGATGATACTCAACTATATTTATCGATAAAACCAGAGGAGAGCAACCAACTCGGTAAAATTCAAGCATGTCTTAAAGACATAAAAACATGGATGACCTGCAATTTCTTGATGTTAAACTCAGACAAAACCGAAGTAATTTTAATCGGCCCTGAGCACCTCAGAGATCAATTATCTGGTGATGTGGATTCTGTAGACGGCATTGCCCTGGCATCCAACACCACTGTAAAGAATCTTGGCGTTATCTTTGATCGGGACTTGTCCTTTAACTCCCACGTAAAGCAAATCTTAAGGACTGCATTCTTTCATCTACGTAATATTTCAAAAATCAGGCACATCTTGTCTCAAAAAGATGCAGAAAAATTGGTTCACGTTGTTACTTGAGACTGGATTACTGCAACTCCTTATTATCAGGCTGCTCTAATAAATCTCTTAGGTCCCTCCAGTTGATCCAGAATGCTGCAGCTCGTGTTCTCACTAAAACTAAGAAAAGAGATCACATCACTCCTGCACTAGCTGCTCTGCACTGGCTCCCAGTAAAATCAAGAATCACTTTTAAAATTCTTCTCTTAACCTACAAAGCCTTGATTGGTGATGCACCATCATATCTTAAGGAGCTTGTAGTACCATATTGCCCACTAGAGAGCTACGCTCACTAAATGCGGGACTACTTGTAGTTCCTAGAGTCTTAAAAAGTAGAATGGGAGCCAGAGCCTTTGGTTATCAAGCTCCTCTTTTATGGAACCAGCTTCCAATTTCAGTCCGGGAGGCAGACACAGTCACCTCGTTTAAGAGTAGACTTAAGACCTTCCTCTTTGACAGAGCTTATAGTTAGGGCTGAATCAGGTTTGCCCTGGTCCAGCCCCTTGATATGCTGCTATAGGCTTATAGCTGCCGGGGACGTTTTAGGATGCACTGAGTACCTATCTCCTCTTTTTCTCTCCTTAAGGATGAATTTTCATCTCTCAATCACACGTTACTAACTCTGCTTTCTCCCGGAGTCCTTTTGACTTCACGTCTCATGGGGTCATCGGACCCTATGAGACGACATAGATCTATCTGCCTGATGGATCATTGAGGTCTGGGCGTGGAATTCCTGCTCCTGACTACGCCACTGTCCTGTTGAGACTCCGCCCACTGTTGAGACTCCGCCCTCCTCCTCCCCACCGCCATCTGCCTGATGGATCGTGGAGGTCTCCATCGTGGAATATGCCTACTATGAACTATTCATACACTCTGTCATATTCATTGAATGTATTTTAACTCTAAATCTGTCCTTCTGTACACATTACATCTATTGCATCTGTCCATCCTGGAGAGGGATCCTCCTCTGTTGCTCTCCTCCAGGTTTCTTCCCTTTTTTTCCCCCTGAAGGGTTATTTGGGAGTTTTTCCTGGTCCGATGTGAGGTTTTGGGGCAGGGATGTCTATGTGTACAGATTGTAAAGCACTCCGAGACAAATTTGTAATTTGTGAAATTGGGCTATACAAATAAACTGAATTGAATTGAATTGATGTACAGCCGGCTGAGTCAGCACCGAGGCTCTCCATGCCCCCCCCCCCCCTATATTATTAAAGATTTCTTAGCAGCAGGCGTAATAAAACATCCCAGATTTGGTGACCCTGGGGTCGTGCTATCCGGCTCATGGTTGCTACTTCCTTGGGACTCTTTCCGCCATTCCTGCAGAATACTACATTTTATGCAGTCTCCCCCCCCTCTCCCCCCCCCCCCCTTCCCTTCAATTCAATTCAATTCAGTTTATTTGTATAGCCCAATTTCACAAATTACAAATTTGTCTCGGAGTGCTTTACAATCTGTACACATAGACATCCCTGCCCCAAAACCTCACATCGGACCAGGAAAACTCCCAAATAACCCTTCAGGAAAAAGGAAGAAACCTGGAGGAGAGCAACAGAGGAGGATCCCTCTCCAGGATGGACAGATGCAATAGATGTAATGTGTACAGAAGGACAGATTTAGAGTTAAAATACATTCAATGAATATGACAGAGTGTGAATAGTTCATAGGCATATTCCACGATGGAGACCTCCACGATCCATCAGGCAGATGGCGGTGGGAGGAGGAGGGCGGAGTCTCAACAGGACAGTGGCGTAGTCATGAGCAGGAATTACGACCCAGACGATCCATCAGGCAGATAGGATCTATGTCGTGTCATAGGGTACGATGACCCCATGAGACGAAAGTCAAGGACTCGGGAGAAAGCAGAGTAGTAACGTGTGATTGAGAGATGAAAATTCATCCTTAAGGAGAGAAAAAGAGGAGATAGGTACTCAGTGCATCCTAAAACGTCCCGGCAGCTATAAGCCTATGCCATGATATCAAGGGGGTGGACCAGGGTATACCTGACTCAGCCCCAACTATAAGCTCTGTCAAAGAGGAAGGTCTTAAGTCTACTTAAACGAGGTGACTGTGTCTGCTCCCGGACTGAAATTGGCAGCTGGTGCCATAAAAGAGGTGCGAGATAACTTACGGCTCTGGCTCCCATTCACCTGTTTAAGATTCTAGGAACTATAAGTAGTCCCGCATTTAGTGAGCGAGCTCTTAGTGGGCAATATGGTCGACAAGCTCCTTAAGATATGATGGAGCATCACCAATCAAGGCTTTGTAGGTTAAGAGAAGAATTTTAAAAGTGATTCTTGATTTTACTGGGAGCCAGTGCAGAGCAGCTAGTGCAGGAGTGATGTGATCTCTTTTCTTAGTTTTAGTGAGAACACGAGCTGCAGCATTCTGGATCAACTGGAGAGACCTAAGAGATTTATTAGAGCAGCCTGCTAATAAGGAGTTGCAGTAATCCAGTCTCGAAGTAACGAACGCCACTTTCATGCCACCTCTGTCGGCTCACATCAAGCGTCAGACCCCGGAGTGCTTCATACACACGTCTAGATTTGATGAAGTTAAATGAGTCGGCGGCCCCGTGGCGGCGGCGGATCTGTTACCCGACGAGTCTTAATTGATGCGTTCGCTGGCCGTACGTGAGAAAGGGAACTAATCCGGTGTAGTTTAAAAGGGAGGAAATGGGGGGGGGGGGGGAAGACGCGGCCCAGCGAGTATCTCGGCGTGCGTAATTGCCCCAGTTGCCATGCAACCGAGTGCATCCTCTGACACCCGACTATCTCTGCGGTGGTGGAAAAGTTGGCGATAAGAAATTGCTCCTCCTCTTTTTTTTTCTTTTTTTGCACATGAATAAAGGCGCCGTTTCATTTTCAGATAACAGCGACATCAATCATATATTTATATATATATATATATATAATATATATATATACACATATATATATATGTGTATATATATATACACATATATATGGGAATTATGTCGGGTTTCATTGTTGGAGCGTAAGATATTTCTAATTTGTGTCTGTGCTCTGATACGATCTGATCCAATTCCCCCCCCCCCTCCCGCTTCCCCCCCCTCCTATAGAAAATGTACACTTTCAATTTAAATCTGAAAGCGAAGCGTGAGAACCGTATGTAGTTCTGCCTGCCCCCCCCCCCCCCCCCCACCATTAGGGTCAAGGGAGGGAACACATGATTTATTATATATTATATGTTTTGTCAGCGTTGTTTTCAACTCTACAGATTCCACTAGAAAGAAAGGGAAACTGGCACACACACACACACACACACACACACACACACACACGGAAATCCTCACTCGACGAACTCCGGCGCCTCGGCCTTTGAATCCGATCTCTTAACGATCGTCTGGGTTGTGTCAGCCATCGGCTCAAGAGACCAGCAAGACCCTCTCCGGTTTCTGCGGTGCGATGCGGCGAAGGTTTACCCCTCCATCCCTTAAAGAGGCAGTACATCTTAAAGGGGAGGTTCATCTTAAAGGAGCAGTCCATCTTAAAGGGGCAGTACATCTTAAAGGAGCAGTAGAAGGGGAGTACATCTTAAAGGGGCAGTACATCTTAAAGGAGCAGTAGAAGGGGAGTACATCTTAAAGGAGCAGGACATATTCAAGGAGCAGTACGTCATAAAGGAGCAGTACATCTTAAAGGGGCAGTACATCTTAAAGGAGCAGTAGAAGGGGAGTACATCTTAAAGGAGCAGTATAAGGGGAGTACATCTTAAAGGAGCAGGACATCTTCAAGGAGCAGTACGTCATAAAGGAGCAGTACATCTTAAAGGGGCAGTACATCTTAAAGGAGCAGTATAAGGGGAGTACATCTTAAAGGAGCAGGACATCTTCAAGGAGCAGTACTTCATAAAGGAGCAGTACATCTTAAAGGGGGATTACATCTTAAAGGAGCAGTACATCTTTAAGTGGCAGTACACATTAGAACAGCAAGCTCCTCTCTAGTTTCTGCGGTGCGATGCGATGAAGGTTTCTCCCCCCCCCCCCCCCCACAATTACAGGAGCTTACTCTCATCCACATCGAGTGTCATCCATAGTGTGTCCTGATTTCCCCTGAAATCTGTTCCGAGCATCATTTAGGCCTCGGCTCAGCTACGCGTCCTTCACTTTGCCCGATTAATACGTCTGCCGGTGCGGCCCGTTTGTGTAGTTTGTGTAGTTTGTGTCGACGGTGTCGTTTGTGCGTCTGCAGGAATATCGTCCGTCGGGCTTTTGATGAAAAGACTTGAAACAAACAAAAAAAACCTGGCAGACTTCATCAGCGCCGCGCGGCAGGCATCGGGTCTGACCCGCAGACTGATGTTGTGGTAATGGATCCGGGGGTCCTGCCACCAGCCGGGCATTTCACGCTATCGATCGTGCAGAGATATTTTCCAGAGAAATCAAAGAGCTGTGAAATCCTGACTCGCCCGGCGAGTGCTCGGAGCTTCGGGGACCTCTAACAGGATTGCTTTTCTCCGGTGAAGTTGAGAGTTGAGTAAACTGATACGTCTTTCACGCTAATGTCCACAGACTGCTGCTGTGTGTGTGTGTGGGGGCAATTCCCACAGCAGTCTACCAACTTTGGCAACTGGGGTCACGATCTCGTGGGTCAGCTTTCCGGCTCCGCTGCTGCTGATTAGTGACTTCCTATCGTGTTTTTTTTTTTATATATCTATAATATCAACGTTAAGTTGCATTTTGGTAACCACGTCGGTAAATGTATTCCCTCCACATGGGAAATGTGCGTAGCTATAGTAATTATATATCAGAGCACGATAGCTGAAGGATACTACTGGTGTATACCGTTACCCTGGAGACGGGTTACGTCGGAACTGGTTCGTTTCAGCAGAGCAGTTCATAACCATGGACACAACAAGCGCGCTGCTTCTTGTGATGCCAATTATAATTGATTTCATTATTATTTAACAAGATGTCTGATGGTTTTACTACAACAACTCATTAGCGCTGACCCAACGAGAACATGAAATGTCACTGAAATCTTATATGTTGAGGCGACTTAAAGGGGCAGTACATCTTAAAGAAGCAGTATGTCTTAAAGGGGCAGTGCATCTTAAAGGGGAAGTACGTCTTAAAGGAGCAGTACATCTTAAGTAGCAGTACATCTTAAAGAGGCAGTACATCTTAAAGGACCAGTGCATCTTAAAGGAGCAGTATGTCTTAAAGGAGCAGTACATCTTAAGTAGCAGTACATCTTAAAGAGGCATTACATCTTAAAGGACCAGTGCATCTTAAAGGGGCAGTACATCTTAAAGGAGCAGTACGTCTTTAAGGAGCATGACAGCTTAAAGGGGCAGTGTGTCTTAAAGGGGCAGTGCTTATTAAAGGGGCAGTGTGTCTTAAAGGAGCAGTACATCTTAAAGGAGCAGTACATCTTAAAGGGGCAGTACATCTTAAAGGGGCAGTACATCTTAACCCTTGTGTTGCCTTAGGGTCAATTTGACCCGAATCAATATTTAACCCTCCTGCCGCCTTAGGGTTAATTCAATGTTTAATGTCGGTGTTCTTTCGGTAGTCAACAAACAAACATAAAGTGCCTCACACTTAAACTTGGAAAACAATATTAATTCTAATAATTTTCTGGAGGTTTTAATTGCTGGCGTCAAATTGAACCCAAAGGGTAAAATATGTTGGTAAATATAAAGGTAACAGGAGGGTTAAACATTGAATCGGGTCAAATTGACCCTAAGGCGGCTATTGAATCGGGTCAAATTGACCCTAAGGCAACAGGAGGGTTAAAGGAGCAGGGCAGTGTGTCTTAAAGTGGTAGTGTGTTTTAAAACCATCTCGAACTTGTTTGTCAGTTAATGTGAGGCCTAAAAGAGACAACAGGGCCTTCTCCCTACTCCTTTCGCCCTCCCTAAAACAGTTTTTTTCATCTGTATTCTGCACAGCGCTGGTCACGCTCCATTGATTATCTTATTAGCTGCAGTGAGAAGCTGAACACCGAGAGCCCGTGATGGTCGAGGTTTGTATCGATTATCAATAACTATGCAATTCTTTAAGCATTTAAAATGTATTTACAAATGAGGCATCATTCTTAATTTCTTCTTGGCCCAGGTATGTCTTCAAAGCAATGGTTTCACTCCTCTTTTATTGTTTCTTGAGACCTAGAATGCTTATTATCATTTAGAAGGTTGTCACCAGCTTCACCAAAATGCCACTTTAATGGAGAGTAAGTAAGTAATCTAATTTACTTTGCTTTAATAGAAATACTTTCTTTTACCCCAACCACAAACTCTTTCTCTCATTTTGCACGTTTGATTTCCAGCTTGGCTTTATTCATATTTCCCCCCCATGATGAACTATTCTTCATCTAGCTTGAATATCTCCGGGCCGGAGATGGAACAAGAGTCATAGAGCCGGCCTCTCGTCAGTGAGAGGTCAGCGCGGAGCCCATAAAGTGGACGTGTGATGGTTGTAATGTATGTACTCTATTGAAGAGTAGATGCATTAACTAACACTGTTCTACGGGGGATATTTAAAACTATTCTACGTGATCAGTGATTATTCCTCCCTCTCACCCTGACGCCATCTACAACACGAGGGCCTCTCCCTGTCACGCTTTCACCGTCAGTAGAAGCTCAGTGACATGAATGTTAAGGCTTTTTTTCATTCTTTGTGCCATTCATTTCAAAGTGTTGACGGGAAGTGTTCAAAACTAAAATGTACCACAAGACGGCACACTTACCTTTCAAAATAAAAGCCCTGGACATACAGAATTTATTTAACTCAAATGGAACTCAATGGATTCACTTACATTTCCTTCGGCTAAGCAACGGTTCACCTCAGATGGATGGATCCAGGAAGTACATCTTAAAGGGGCAGTACATCTTAAAGGAGCAGTACATATTAGAAGTTGCAGTACATCTTGAAGGGGCAGCATATCTTATACCTTAAAGGGGCAGTACATCTCAAAGGAGAAGTACATCTTAAAGGAGCAGTACATATTAGAAGTTGCAGTACATCTTGAAGGGGCAGCATATCTTACATCTTAAAGGGGCAGTACATCTTAAAGGGACAGTACATCTTAAAGGAGCAGTACATCAATCTTAAAGGGACAGTACATCTTAAAGGAGCAGTACATCTTAAAGGAGCACTACATATTAGAAGTGGCAGTACATCTTAAAGGAATATTTAATATATTAAATATTTGCAGCTCAATATTTCACATATTTGAATGCCACCTTGAATTATCTCTAAGACTATTAGCTGAATGTGAAATTATTTTTTTGTTTTAAAAAACATCTCCTTTCGAGGCCTCGTTGATAACAGCCAGACTCTCTTGACAGGCTTGTTTGTGTATGCAAATTAAATGTATAGTCGTAGGAAGCCCGTGTATTCTATAGCGTCCGGCTACACATTCAAAAAGAACTTCAGGAAATAAATAGAAAACGCTCATTGTGACGTTCAGGTCACAACTGCACTCTCAGATAATTGTGCCTCTATCATCTCACGGGGTTTGCTGGAGTTACAGAGATGTGCACCGAATGATGGAGGCTAATGGCACTGGGAGGAATGCGCTCAGGCCTCTTATTTTTATTTTATGGCCTGAGACGGGGCAGCGGGGTTAACCTCATCATGCAGGCGAGTCATTACGGCTTCTTCGCCATTGATTGCTCCCAGCATTTGGGAATGGAAACCTCCATATAATCCGCCCTAAATACCCGCATCAATCATGTATGAAGTGATGGATCTTCTGCAATTATACATGGATGCATTCCCCCCATGCAGTTGCAGCACGCTCCCTGCAATATTGAACAGGAATTGTGTCATTTGGCTGCAGTATAACACATCTGTTCAGACGTGATTTCTAAACCTCTAAACGTGTCACAGTTTAGATTTTTAAAGGACTTCATATACCTCCATGTTGACTTGTTCATGTAGTAATACCAGTATCATAAATGTCTCCGATGCACAGTTAAATTCACCCGATTCGTACATCCAGCCCGGTCGCTTCTGCAGACGTGCGAACTATAACCACACACCTGTGGTGAAATACTCTCCTGGACCCGGTGAATTCTAACCTTATCATATTGCGCTCGGATGTAATGTTATTCGAGAAGATTGAATAAATCCAGGAGATGTTTTCTCAGCCACATAATTAGATATTAAAGAGGGAATTATTACCTTTTTTTGTGTTTTTAATGAACTGGTGTTGGATCAGTACTCAACATTTGGCGATACGCAAGTTAAGGTATCAGGAAAGATTAAATGTTCTCAGGATATCTTCTCAGCAGTGCTTCTGTTTATTTGAAGAACCGCAGGCACTCAGTGCCGGTTCCGGTCGAGGTACTGCCTTGCTAGTGGGCACTGGAACAGTACTCGGGAACTTTTCTCGACGGAAACAAAGCAGATGTTTAGCACAGCAGTAATCTCAAAAATATAAACTCGTTGGTGTCATGTGTCTGTGTTGATGTCGTCTCAAGAGCAACAGCAGATGGAAGGGGGGAAAAGGAAAATCCCCATTCCACAGCCTGCATACAACCTTTTTATGAATCTCTCTGATACATAGTCCTGTGTTCTTCAGGTCACGGGTCAGATTCAGACTCTGGACTTCACGGGTCGTGTTCAGACTATTCACAGGGAGGTGGAATCTGTGTTTTCCTGCTAAATTAATAACGCTGTATGTGACGCGTTGAAGTAAATAAATGATCAATTTAATTAACATGGATTTTGGAAAATATTCTAATTCATTACCGTTGCTATTCATTACATCCAAACATACAATTAATAAGGTCTCCTCGAGGGCACCAGACTCCAGTCAGACGAGCAGTGGATTAACAACACTGTTCAAATAAAACTCTTTTGTCTTTCAACCGTTCCGACAAACTCCAACTCCGGTTTGAGAGTTTGAAAGAAAAAAAAATAGTAGTAAACCGTAGTAACCCGTCCACGATGTTCTAACTAGTGACTCGGCACCGGATGACGAATTATCAGTACGTGACGGGGTAAAAAATACTTTTAAAGGCTTTTAATGAAGGATATAATATACGTTATTATCTATATTACAAAATATATACAGTATATTTAAATGTGGCAACGCTAAATATATAATGAAGCTGACAACACATTTCTTTTTACAGGTCCCTAAAGGACTATGAGGTTATATGTATTAACCCCCACCCCTCTTCATAAGCTTCTTACAGAACAACAACAAAGATGGTGTGTGTTTACATTTGTGCAAATGTTAAACATTCCTTTCAAATCAATGTTTTTTCTCAATTTCTTTATTCAAAAAAATCTTTGTAACATGCGAGGTGAACGAAAGCCATTCGGGGGGCTGGTAATGAAGTCAGGACGACGTGCCGCTTTATGGACTCCCGTTTGATTGTCACCGGTGGGTAGTAATATTTTTTAATTGAACGTTGTAACCCTTCTATAAAATCCCCACCCTCCCCGGTTTCGGCGGCGAAATCAATTCCGATCGCTTCCTCTCGGTCAGACGCGTCCATTCGGCTGTCTCGTTACGGATGAGTTACGGCGGCGCGTGAGCATCGCCAGACGAGTCACGTGGTCGTAAATGTGGAATAATTGCGCTTGATTGCAGAACTTTTTGTTAGTGGGCGGATCAATAACTGTGGTGCTCGCCGAGGGTTTGGGGCAGCAGGACGGGACTCTCCGGGGGGGGACGCTAAGTGTCGAACCTCCCAGACTTTCTTTGTTTCAACTCTGCCTTTAACGTCCATCAAGCCCATATCATGAAGCCTAAGGCAGTTGGAAAGCACTTATGTCCATCCTCTTCCCTGCTTCCTAATGCACAGCCCCAGACCAGGCCACAATTAAAATGTCAGATAAAATGTCAACCCTCCTTTATTATTTAAAGCACCAAAAGCTGCTGCATCCGGAGACCGAACGGGGGTGGGGGGGGGGACACACACAATAGAGGGTGTGGCCATATCTTTTTTTGTGTCAGAAAGAAGCATCTTTTTTTCCGTTTTTTTTAAATTGACAAACAAGCCGACAACACGACTAATCGGCAGCATCATCAAAAAGATATGCTTGCGCACGTTGGCAACGGAAGGGGCTGGCTCTGTGCCATCAAAGCCAGATGGGTTTACGAGCTTTAAACGCTGAATTAAAATGTCTTGTCTGTTGCATATTTTCAGTTGTCACGGTCGATCATCCGACAAGAGGACTCGAGCGCTGCCGAATTAAGACGGGATCGCACGTTTTAGAGCATCGCGCTGTTTCCGTTTGACTTCCTGCCCGGACGCGTCCGCGGTTGTTCCGTAGATACAAAACACTCGGGGCGAGTCGGTATAAAAAAATAGATCGGAGGCGTTTTAACGAGGATCTCCGACACGTTTTCGACACTGCCGTCAGAGAGTCACCGGTTAACACGGTTGCTTGTTACACCTGAAACACCGGCGCCGTCTACGTCTGCTAGCTATTAAACGTGTCGACCACCACTGGACTTTGTCTTTTTAAAAAGTGAACAAAGTCCGCACATGAACGCAGGTACTTGCGTCATCTCTTGTAGCGTTATATGACCTTTATTTAACCGGGTAAAATCAATCCAGAACCAACTTTCATTTACGTTACCCGGTAAGTTTCTCCGGTTTAGGTTTCCTTCGCCATCTACGGTGGTTAATCTCCTTCTATAGCTTGCTGAGCTAAATGCTAATGCACTACGACACACCACTACATTACATTACATTACATTACATTACATGTCATTTAGCAGACGCTTTTATCCAAAGCGACTTACAATAAGTGCATTTCAACCTAGAGTACAAACTAAGAACAACAAGAATACAGGAAGTAACATTTCCTCAACATAGTCGAACTACAAAAGTACCATAAGTAAGTGCTATCTAAGTGCCACTGAAGTGCTAATCTGTGTTTTAATCCAGATATAGTCGGAAAAGGTGTGTTTTCAGTCTCCGACGGAAGATGTAGAGACTTTCTGCTGTCCTGATGTCAGTGGGGAGCCCGTTCCACCACTGAGGAGCCAGGACAGCAAACAGTCTGGATTTCGAGTGATTAGCTCGAGGTGCAGGAGGCACAAGACGATTGGCTGTTGCCGAGCGGAGCGAACGTGCCGGGTGTACGGTGTGACTATATCCCGGATGTAGACGGGCCCGATCCGTCTAGAGCACGTACGCCAGGACCAGTGTTTTGAAGCGGATGCGAGCAGCCACCGTAACCAGTGGAGAGAGCGGAGGAGCGGAGTGGTGTGGGTGAATTTCGGGAGGCTGAAGACCAGTCGAGCTGCTGCATTCTGGATGAGCTGCAGGGGTCGGATGGCCTTAGCAGGTAGACCAGCCAGGAGGAGTTGCAGTAGTCGAGGCGTGAAATGACCAGAGCCTGGATCAGAACCTGCGCCGCCTTCTGAGTAAGAAGAGGACGTATTCTCCTGATGTTGTGCAGCATGTACCTACAGGAACGCCGTCGCAGCGATGTTGGCCGTCAGGAGAGTTGACTGTCGAGTGTCACCCCGAGGTTCCTGGCAGTCCGGGTAGGGGCCAACACAGAGCTGTTGAAGGTGATAGTCAGGTCGTGGGTGGGGAGCCTTTCCTGGAAGGAATAGTAGCTCAGTCTTGTCAGGGTTGATCTTCAGGTGGTGAGCAGACATCCACTGAGAGATGTCAGTCAGACAGGCAGAGATTCGTGCCGCCACCCGTGTTTCGGATGGTGGAAACGAGAAGATCAGTTGGGTGTCATCAGCATAGCTATGGTAGGAGAAGCCATGCAACGAATGACAGAGCCGAGAGAATTTGTGTACAGAGAGAAGAGGAGGGGACCCAGGACGGAGCCTTGAGGAACCCCAGTAGTGAGAGGACAAGGATCAGACACAGATCCTCTCCAAGTTACCCGGTAGGTGCGGTCTTTAAGGTAGGAAGAGAAAAGAGCGAGTGCAGTGCCTGAGATCCCCAGGTCCTGAAGAGAAGAGATCAGGATCTGGTGGTTCACGGTGTCAAATGCTGCAGAAAGGTCGAGAAGGATAAGGACAGAGGAGAGAGAGGCTGCTCTAGCAGTGTGAAGCTGCTCAGAGACAGCAAGGAGGGCCGTCTCTGTCGAGTGGCCGGCCTTGAATCCAGACTGGTGAGGGTCAAGAAGGTTGTTACTGTGGAGATAGGAGGACACTTGGCTCAAGATAGCTCGCTCCAGAGTTTTGGAGAGAAAAGGAAGAAGAGAGACCGGTCTGTAGTTGCTGACTTCAGACGGGTCGAGCGTGGGTTTCTTCAGGAGAGGGTTGACTCTCGCCTCCTTCAGAGAGTTAGGGAAACAGCCAGTTGAGAGGGAGCTGTTAATAAGATGGGTGAGGAAGGTCAGAAGGTCAGGAGCAATAGCCTGGAGAATGGGAGACGGGACGGGGTCAAGGGCGCAGGTGGTCGGTCGGGCGGAGGTCACCAAGCTAAGAACTTGATTGGGAGACCCCTTTCTACACACTGTAGAAAGGGGTCTATAGATAACATATTACCTCACGACATATCGTAATTGTACCTTGAAAGCATCATCGCGTGCTTTTAGCTCGGACTCGGATCGGGTGGAGTCAGGGGAGCCGTTTTTCTTCCAGAAATAATCAAACGAGCCGTATTGAGTTTCGAAGGCCGCGCATTTCAGCACCGAGCACAGGTAATCGATCTGGATAAAGAATGCTCATTATGTGTTGTGCGGGCGAGGAAGAAAGAACAAATAAAGTAGTCGTAGGCTGCACTGTGTTGCAGTCTCCATGTTCCTTGTGCTTCCCTGCAGCTCTGAATGGGCATCGGGCAGATCAGTTTATTTTCTTTATGTTTTTTTCTGGCATAAACACGCAGGTTTCTGCTGCTCGGCGTCTACAGGGAGTCCCTTTTGTTTACCCTCCAGCCCAGGAAGGGTGTGCTCTCATGCATATAACCTTTCACAAATCATGACACCCGATAAAGTGCCCATCAGCTCGGGTCCTCCTTCGGCACGTGCGGCGTAGTCGCTGTGTTCAACTGCATGAGCTGCATGCCGCCTCATCATTTAGCAGAAGCGCCCGTGCACCCGGCTCTCTGTAAAGAGTAATATTACCTCTGAGCAGACGTCCTAAATCACCCTGTGACATTTTATTGAATCACAACTGAATGCACATAAGCTTGGTGCCTTAGCAGCTTTAAAGTAAGATTGTGTGAATGGGGAGAAAAACAAAGCGGGAGCCAAGCGCAGGTGCACCGCCTGCATACTAAACTAAACTGGCACGTGATTAAAGCCACCGTTTGTCAGAGGAACCGCGTTCCAACCGCGCTCGGAAAAGAACACCGAGCTCTGTCTCGACTGGATGATTATTGCCGGATTAAGGAGGCGTTTTGACACATTGACTCATTTTCCCGGGGTCAAAAAGGTCAAAAATGTCACCGGCGGTAAAAGGTCAGATTCACGAGGGTGTGGATCAGCTCACAGTTGCAAAGTGGCATGTAGGAAGTGGTGGTTACATTAAGCTGCTGTCTCACTGTCCGAGGTGCAGTATGTGGCCCCCCTGTTGTAGGTGTTGGGCAAAGTAGGTCATTCCACCTCATTACACTGGAACTCAACAGATCTTGTGGTAGGAATAACATTGGTGGATTTGGATGACTGTTTTAAGATTCATTTGGGAGTAAACAACAGCTGGTGGGGGTTTACTGCATGATCACACCGCTGTTTTATCGAAGGACGGATGTCCTTCAGGCCCAACCTCAAAAACAAGAAGCCAGCAAAGAGGCATTGTGTACAATTCTGACATTCCAAGCATCGCGGTGCATCGGTGGGACAATAAATGCTTGCGCCTGTCCGAAAAAGCAGTCAGACTTCCCACTTTCCCAACTTTTAAATTTCACATTAATATTTTAAGCATATTACCTTTTTTTTTTTTTTTTAAAGCTCTGAATTGGCACCTCCGGGATTTAGGGATGAGTTACAGCCGCTCAGGGAGTGAAAGTTAACGCCGGCTGGGATGCAGGATGCAGACCGAGCTCTGTCAACAGCGTCGGGAGCTGTGACGCCGTCCTAAATGGAGCCGAGTAGCCTTGTAGCAGAGAGAAAACTTGCAATTTAAGAACGTGCACATTTTCAAGAGCCGTGTTACGACCCTCTTGCTAGGCGGAGCAGCGTAAAAGGAGCTGTAAATAAATGTATTTATTAACAAGGATCTCACTACGAAGGAAAAAAAGGACAGATAGATGCTGTTCAGTTCATATCTAATATAACCAAAGAGGACTCTTTAAACTAACTTTAGCCAAAATGGAAATGTAGTCCCGCCGTGTGACGTTAGCTCGGAATCAAAACGCGGTTTGTGACGTTAGCTCAGAATCAAATTGCGGTTTGACCGCAACTCTGCGTTTAATATTTCTGAACACAGTCGCACTTATGGAATCAATCACGGAAGCCTGATCGACACATGAAGGGTGAAACGCAACCGGCGGCGTGCTGTTCAAAGGGGAATCTCTGCAGCAGCCGTGATGGACAACCTCCGGCCCTCGTGAGTATAAATGAGCGTCAACGAGTATAACGTCAACGTAGTTTCAAAAAGTAGCTCTTAAAACTCTCGATGACGTGTCGCTCTTGTTCTTTTTTTTAAAAGTGAATGCACGCAATGCGAGTTGCTTTGGATCAAGAGAAGCCGAAGCGTCCGCCAAATGAATGTCGAGCATAAAACTGTCAACCTGCCGCTAGCGGTAACGTCGGAAAAACATTACGCCGCATAAGTATTCCCCTTCCAATCTCAAGTAGGAGGTCGAATACACTTGTTGACGACAGTATTATTTTTTTATCGCTATTGTGCTGATTGTGTCGGGCACTGGGGCGCGGTTTAATTTCAAGAACACCTTCATGTGTTGGTGACTTTTTTTTTAAAGCATGAGGGGGAATGTCCACGGACTTATTACCGCCGACATTCACCCGCACAAAACATACGTTTGCACACCTTTCACAACGAGTCTCAAAGAGAGGACTTGAAAGTTTAATTTGCTCGCCGCCGTGGAGCTTTTCCCACTTATTTTCATACCTGACTTACATCATCACCAGCGCTGCCACCACCATCACCCTGGTTAGCTTTACGCACATTGCCCAGTGATTGCACTAATCCAATCAGATAGATCAGGTGTGCCAGCTGTCACGCCGAGACGCTTGGCAGTAACACCAGAGAAGAGCAGGCTGTGGAACAGCCGGCGAGCAGCCATGCAGAGCGGATGTGTCCTGTTAAATAATCCATTAAGAGGTTTTTTTGTATTTATTTTTTTAACATCACCAGCCTCTTCGGGTGCATCCACATGAAACTCACGGTTCAGCAAAAGGTTTTGTCAGAATGTCTTTCTTTCTTCTCTTGCCATTTTGAAGCCTAGAGTTTAGCAATTTTGGCCGTCGCCATCTTGGTTTCATGCAACCAGATGTGACAATAACTGGACTATGGAGGAGTGATGTACACACCTCTGGCAGCGACCTGTCAATCAACTTGTAGCCCCGCCATAAATAACCTGCTTTAATGGTCTATTTTACTCTAAATGACCATAATGTACTAAATGATGACATCATGCTGTATAGAAGAAGACTTGAAACTAGAGACTGAGACATAAACTCATGTTTACAATGTTTACTGAGGGAATACATCAAGAGAGAAGTAGAGTCACTATATAGACTTCTATACAACCAGAGGAGTCGCCCCCTGGTGGTCAGGAGAGATAATGCAGCTTTAACACATGAAGCATATAGTTCTATACAACCAGAGGAGTCCCCCCGTGGTGGTCAGTAGAGATGATGCAGCTTTAAAGCATGAAGCATAGACTTCTATAGAACCAGAGGAGTCTCCCCCTGGTGGTCAGGAGAGAGAATGCAGCTTTAACACATGACGCATTGACTTCTATACAACCAGAGGAGTCGCCCCCTGGTGGTCAGGAGAGATAATGCAGCTTTAACACATGAAGCATATAGTTCTATACAACCAGAGGAGTCCCCCCCTGGTGGTCAGTAGAGATGATGCAGCTTTAAAGCATGAAGCATAGACTTCTATAGAACCAGAGGAGTCTCCCCCTGGTGGTCAGGAGAGAGAATGCAGCTTTAACACATGACGCATTGACTTCTATACAACCAGAGGAGTCGCCCCCTGGTGGTCAGGAGAGAGAATGCAGCTTTAACACAGGGCTCTCAAGTGTCACGCATTGAGCGTGACATTCACGCATTTCGGTCTTAAGTCACGCACTCCCGCCACACATCGTATTTCTCACGCTGAAAAAACCTCTCGGCTATTTAATGTTTTAATGTGCCGCAGCGCGCCAACATGAGCCACGCTGCCCTCACCGTGGAGGAATCAAGCGCTCCCCTGGAGTTCTGATGTGAGGAGCCATTATCAGCCAATCAAAAAAAAGAAATGGGCAACACAATAGCCAATCAGAAAAAACCCTGTATCTGTTGTATCTGGGTAAGATTTAATCCAGCAACCAATGAAAATAAAGCATCCTGGAATTGCATGACTGACCGATATCCGAAAATTTCGTTCTATGGGGCGTGGTGATGGAAATGTCACTCTTGCCTGTCTTCAAAACTTGAGAGCCCTGTTAACACATGAAGGACGGACTTCTATACAACCAGAGGAGTTGCCCCCTGGTGGACAGTAGAGAGAATGCAGTTTTAACACATGAAGGATGGACTTCTATACAACCAGAGGAGTCTCCCCCGTTTGATGTTCTGCACCTGAACACACAGTTGGATCGTCCCGTGACTTTTCTCTCCGGTGTTACATTATATATGTCTAGCTTGTATATGTTGACTAAGTATCGGCCTCCTTGCTTAACGATCCCACGCACTGGCTTTTTCATTTTGTTTAGGTTGCATTCTCCCTCTATAGCGTGACAAGCTAATGCACTCCGCCATGCTTCCCGCTGCCAAACTCGTATTGTTTACGTACCGCGGAAAGGATCTATTGTGCCACGTCCTCACATGAGAGGGAGATTTCCTCCATGAAAGCCTCGATTAGCGCCCCCGCCCCGAGCCAACTGTATTGTGATCCTCGAGAAAGGGATCTTAGTACAAAGAAAATATGTACCAAGATTACAAAAAAGGTGCGGGAATACCTTTGCTCCAGTTGCCATGCAACAGCGTAGGGGTATTGCATATCCAGTATTTGATATAAGAATCTCCCGCGAGCCTCCATCCTTTTTGACTCCTTGGCTTTAACGCTAATAGGGGAATCGACTGTAATTCAAAAAAAACGTGTCTATTGAAATGTGTGTGTGTACTTTTGTAGGGGGGGGGGGGACTGTTTTTCTGGCACACAATCATGGAAATGTTGCTCTATTCTGAGTCCAAATGACGGCGTGATGCCACGATTACTCGTTCAATTAATGGAACAAACATGCTGCTCCACACAAAAGGCCGCGAGACAGCAATAGCTCCCGGACTTTTCTTTGAGCGCCGCCTCTGAACTCCTCGTAACTCCTCTCTCCCACGGCTGACGGCCTGTTCCGCGCATACGTATGGATTAATCTTGCCTTTCGGGCAGCTCGGTAGATGAAGTCATTTGCCGTGTACCCGTGCCTCTTACGTCGTCTTCCTGGATGGAAATTTAATTCGTAGCATCCTGAGAATCGCCGGAGGCACGCCGTGAATGAACAAACACTTTTCTCCTTCAAGTGCCCCGAAAGATGCGTCGTTAAGGTTCCTCCTTCCTTCGAAGGCGGGGATGACGCAGTTCTCTCGGCCCCGGATCAGGCCGTTTGATAGATACTCCGTCGGACGGATAGAGACGGTATGTAGGGTGGAAGAAGAAGAAGAAGAAAATAAATGAGACATTTTTCGATTGTGGATTGAATGAATAAAACAAACAGACACAGAATTGGGACAGGGAGTGTGTTTGCCTAGAGGCGCAACGTGACCGCCTACCTCCCTCATCCCCCACTACGCCTTCCTCTAGTTACCCTAATGGTAAAACAGCCAAGGGCGTCTGAGCACAGAGCAGTGTGTGTGAGTGTGTGTGTGTGTGTGTGTGTGTGTGTGTGTGTGTGTGTGCGTTGGCGTGCATCTTTGTAACTGCACTTTTATGGGTTTGTCAAATATATTTTAGTTTAATAGCTGATTCCAGTGTGTGAAGTGTGGTGTATATTAATATTCTGGCTGTTTTTACATTGTGTGCTTTAAAAGATTGTGCAGCAGAACTCCTCTGACACTCGGGCCGATAAAACATTTTTTATGGTTACTTACTCCTCAAGCCAGGATTAATTTAATGGAACGAAGACTCTGGGACAAACATTTCTACCTTCAGATGGAGATCGAGGCCTCGGTTACACTCGTCTGTTCAGTGTGTGCCCTGGTGGTCAGGAGAGAGAATGCAGCTTTAACATATGACACATAGACTTCTATACAACCAGAGGAGTCGCCCCCTGGTGGTCAGGAGAGAGAATGCAGCTTTAACACATGAAGCATGGACTTCTATACAACCAGAGGAGCCGCCCCCTGGTGGTCAGGAGAGAGAATGCAGCTTTAACATATGAAGCATAGACTTCTATACAACCAGAGGAGCCGCCCCCTGGTGGTCAGGAGAGAGAATGCAGCTTTAACATATGAAGCATAGACTTCTATACAACCAGAGGAGTCGCCCCCTGGTGGTCAGGAGAGAGAATGCAGCTTTAACATATGAAGCATAGACTTCTATACAACCAGAGGAGCCGCCCCCTGGTGGTCAGGAGAGAATGCAGCTTTAACATATGAAGCATATACTTCTATACAACCAGAGGAGTCGCCCCCTGGTGGTCAGTAGAGAGAATGCAGCTTTAACATATGACGCATACACTTCTATACAACCAGAGGAGTCACCCCCTGGTGGTCAGGAGAGAGAATGCAGCTTTAACATATGAAGCATAGACTTCTATACAACCAGAGGAGCCGCCCCCTGGTGGTCAGGAGAGAGAATGCAGCTTTAACATATGAAGCATAGACTTCTATACAACCAGAGGAGCCGCCCCCTGGTGGTCAGGAGAGATAATGCAGCTTTAACATATGAAGCATAGACTTCTATACAACCAGAGGAGTCGCCCCCTGGTGGTCAGGAGAGAGAATGCAGCTTTAACATATGAAGCATAGACTTCTATACAACCAGAGGAGCCGCCCCCTGGTGGTCAGGAGAGAGAATGCAGCTTTAACATATGAAGCATATACTTCTATACAACCAGAGGAGTCGCCCCCTGGTGGTCAGTAGAGAGAATGCAGCTTTAACATATGACGCATAGACTTCTATACAACCAGAGGAGTCACCCCCTGGTGGTCAGGAGAGAGAATGCAGCTTTAACACATGAAGCATGGACTTCTATACAACCAGAGGAGCCGCCCCCTGGTGGTCAGGAGAGAATGCAGCTTTAACATATGAAGCATAGACTTCTATACAACCAGAGGAGCCGCCCCCTGGTGGTCAGGAGAGAGAATGCAGCTTTAACATATGAAGCATAGACTTCTATACAACCAGAGGAGTCGCCCCCTGGTGGTCAGGAGAGAGAATGCAGCTTTAACATATGAAGCATAGACTTCTATACAACCAGAGGAGCTGCCCCCTGGTGGTCAGGAGAGAGAATGCAGCTTTAACATATGAAGCATATACTTCTATACAACCAGAGGAGTCGCCCCCTGGTGGTCAGTAGAGAGAATGCAGCTTTAACATATGACGCATAGACTTCTATACAACCAGAGGAGTCACCCCCTGGTGGTCAGGAGAGAGAATGCAGCTTTAACACATGAAGCATGGACTTCTATACAACCAGAGGAGCCGCCCCCTGGTGGTCAGGAGAGAGAATGCAGCTTTAACATATGAAGCATAGACTTCTATACAACCAGAGGAGTCGCCCCCTGGTGGTCAGGAGAGAATGCAGCTTTAACATATGAAGCATAGACTTCTATACAACCAGAGGAGCCGCCCCCTGGTGGTCAGGAGAGAGAATGCAGCTTTAACATATGAAGCATATACTTCTATACAACCAGAGGAGTCGCCCCCTGGTGGTCAGTAGAGAGAATGCAGCTTTAACATATGACGCATAGACTTCTATACAACCAGAGGAGTCACCCCCTGGTGGTCAGGAGAGAGAATGCAGCTTTAACACATGAAGCATGGACTTCTATACAACCAGAGGAGTCGCCCCCTGGTGGTCAGTAGAGAGAATGCAGCTTTAACACATGAAGCATAGACTTCTATACAACCAGAGGAGTTACCCCCTGGTGGACTTTAGAGAGAATGTAGCTTTAAAACATGAAGCATGGACTTATATACAACCAGAGGAGTCCCCCCCTGGTGGTCAGGAGAGACGAGGACGAGTGAGCAGCAAAAGAAAACGTATCGGATTTTTTAAATAAAGCTGCGATATTGCTCTAATTCTAATTTGTTTACGTCCGCACCTTGGCCGCATATCTGCATATATATATCCGCACACATTATGCCGCTCCGAGTCGTCCGGGTTGCATCATCGGCAGAGGAAGCCTGTCCCTTCTGCCCGCCGGTCCTGTGTTAATGGTGCGCACTCGAGGCCCCGGGGCCCCAGTCTGAGGATGAGTGAGCAGCGACACATCAGAGGAGAGACTGATGTGAATGCGAAGAAATCGTCTGTGTGGGCGAGAGAGGAGTTGAAGAAGCGGGGCTATGAAATATCATGGGGGGGGGGGGGGGGTTCAGGGGCCTGAACCCCCCCAGTGAGTAAACCAGAGGGGCCGCTCCGACGTGTCGACACGTATTTGATCAGGGACTCGAGCCCGAGACACCACGTCCCGCCGGGCTGGGAGAGCGATGTGTTATCTTTTAATATATATATATTTATAGAAATTGAAATACAAAAAAAAGTGCCATTGCCTCGCCGCCGCGTGTGGCAGCCGGCTCCGCGAGATGTCGCGTACGTATCATCTAGCAGGAGTATCTTCTGGAAGTATGGTGGGGGGGGAGGATCAGACTCCACTCTCACTAAACTACGTAGTTATGATGCGACGGCATGTTAGTGAGGTCAGTCGGCAGCGGTGGAACGACAACGTTCAGGAGATGGACTACAAAAAAGATCTGAGAGACTTTGTCATCAAGATGACATGAAACACCTGGTTCATAGTATTACTTTATTAATACAAACAACCTGGTTCATAGTATTACTTTATTAATACAAACAACCTGGTTCATAGTATTACTTTATTAATACAAACAACCTGGTTCATAGTATTACTTTATTAATATAAACAACCTGGTTCATAGTATTACTTTATTAATATAAACACTTGGTTCATAGTATTACTTTATTAATATAAACACCTGGTCATAGTATTACTATATTAATATAAACACCTGTTTCATAGTATTACTATATTAATATAAACACCTGGTCATAGTATTACTATATTAATATAAACACCTGGTCATAGTATTACTATATTAATATAAACACCTGGTCATAGTATTACTTTATTAATATAAACACCTGGTTCATAGTATTACTTTATTAATATAAACACCTGGTCATAGTATTACTATATTAATATAAACACCTGGTCATAGTATTACTTTATTAATATAAACACCTGGTCATAGTATTACTTTATTAATATAAACACCTGGTTCATAGTATTACTTTATTAATATAAACACCTGGTCATAGTATTACTATATTAATATAAACACCTGGTCATAGTATTACTTTATTAATATAAACACCTGGTCATAGTATTACTTTATTAATATAAACACCTGGTCATAGTATTACTTTATTAATATAAACACCTGGTTCATAGTATTACTTTATTAATATAAACACCTGTTTCATAGTATTACTATATTAATATAAACACCTGGTCATAGTATTACTTTATTAATATAAACACCTGGTTCATAGTATTACTTTATTAATATAAACACCTGGTCATAGTATTACTTTATTAATATAAACACCTGGTCATAGTATTACTTTATTAATATAAACACCTGGTCATAGTATTACTATATTAATATAAACACCTGGTCATAGAATTACTTTATTAATATAAACACCTGGTTCATAGTATTACTATATTAATATAAACACCTGGTTCATAGAATTAGTTTATTATTATATACAACCTGGTCATAGTATTAGTTTATTATTATATACAACCTGGTCATAGTATTAGTTTATTATTATATACAACCTGGTCATAGTATTAGTTTATTATTATATACAACCTGGTTCATACTAGTATTACTTTATTAATCTATACAACCTGGTTCATAGTATAGAACCTAAAGAAGAATATAAAGGTGAAACCAAGAGTCACAGAGAACAAAGCTACTGAACTGTCTCATTGTTCAGTTTCTAACAAGCTGAATTAAATACGCTCTCACACTAGCAATGACTCGCATCTCTTTGTGTTGTTATGGTTTCTATGCAGATTATAATCTGATCACAATAGATTTTGAAACACCACAACTCAATGTGACCTAGAAGTGACTTGATGGTGTTTCAGTTGTAATGTTGATTCAAAAGATGATCATCAGAAACAACTCAGACTAAAGGACCAGCTGCACTCAATGCAGTTTAACCCTTTCACCACAGCTTCTGGAGCTGAAGTCACATCAAAGACTGAGGCTGCAGAACGCCTGAGAGATCAGTAGTCACTGAACACTTCATAGAACTTTGACCACTTTATATTAACACACACGCACACACACAATTGCAAACAATTAGAACCTCTTAAAACACACACACGGTTATTAATAGACTAAGACAGAGGTTTGACTAGAGGACCGTCGGGTGTGTAAAGTTCCTCCCTGGTGAAGCTGGTCAGAGGAGAGCTGAACCATGTGCACCAGAAGTCTCGCTGACTACAACCAACGAGCTGGAAACGGACTAAATGTGACGTAAAGCCGTAAAACGAGCATGAAGACCGGGACCAGGAAGAAGAAGCACCGACCTGATCTGTGTCGCTCATGTTCTCTAAAACGAGAAACGTCCTCCTCATAATCTGAGATTAATCTGTCAATCAGCCCCAACGTGTCTCCAGAAGCCGCGTGGACTTGCTGGGGGGGGGGAGGGGGGGGTCACTAATCCGGCCCAAGTGGACGTGTCTCGTGAGTAAGTAATTAGAGCGGGCCGGGGGATGGTTGTGGTGGTGGGGGGGGGGGGGATATATGTGCAAATATTTGCACGCCCTGACGGGATAACAGAACAGATTATCGGAACTGTATTAAATATGATGAACAGATGTGTTTTCTTTCCGCAAAGTACCAAGAAAAAAATGAAAAGGAATAACAAATATGAATATGAAACGTGTCTGTTTACGTTTCACGTCCGCGCCCCGTCTGTTTCCACGAGACGCCATTTGGATCGACACCTGTCGCGCTTCTTCCCGACGCCGTCGCCCCGGTCGGTGTTCTTTTCGCGGCCGACCCACGCGACCCGACGACGACGCTCATTAGATGCACGTGTTCGTAGATTATAGACTACGACGGATGTTTTTTTTTCCATCTTGTCACGACTTCCCGCCCGCGCCGTACGGACGTCTCCGCTCGACAATCCCAGAAAAGACCGCGACTGTGAATGAAACGTCGACCGAGGAGACTCTGAGAGAAGTCCAGAGCCTTCAGAAACAGACGTAGACGACTGTGTACTCCCTTAAATAATTCAATGTCGACTACCGTTCCCACCGAGCTGTCCGGAGCACTGGGGTCGGCCAACAGCCTGCTCCTCCCAGCATGCAACACGTTCACCCAGCGTGGACGCCGTTATCGGTAATTGGATTGTTTCGGTCCGACTTATTTTTATTTTTTTTGCGGAATTGGAAAATGTATTATTCAATGAATCAGAACCGCACCGAACATTGTGGTGTTTTTTTTCCGTGAGAGAGATTTGGAGAAAAGAAAAGAAAATAATTTTTTTGTTTTACTGTCCGCGGGGCCACATCCATCCCCAAGACTGCCCCCCCCCCCCCAAAAGAGCTGCAGCTAGACTCTCAAGGTCGGCCGCGTCGATGCACCTTCATGGAGAGCGTGAAAAGTGAGGGAACGCTGAGGCGTTTAAGGAAGTAGAGATTAAGGTGATGGGAGAGAGAGAGAGGGAGGGAGTGGGACTCGCTATAGGATGACTGTCGGGGGAATAAAGGCCGAGCTGATAGATTTCCTCTCCGTGAAGGTTCCTCCAGACAAGGAATGAGCAAAAGTCACAGGAGCGATCCACATTAAGTTCACTGAGGTCCGGCGATGGCGACTCTTAAATCATCGAGAACGGAGCCGGCGTCTCGGAGTGCTCCGTGGCGAGCGAGTTCAGTCGCCCGTTGGTTTGTGAGCGTGACGTCATGAAGCCTGGAGTTTGGCGATATTTTTTTGTGCAACCGATAAAAGGAAGTTACAATGGTTGGACTGAGGAGGAAGTGACAATCACCTTGTAGCCCCGCCCCTAAAGCGGCCCCTGCTTGTCTGTTTGAAGCCTCGAGTTTGGCAATTTTGGCCGTCGCCATCTTGGTTTCACGCAACCGGTGACGTATAAGGCCTCCGGTAGCGACCTGTCAATCACCTTGTAGCCCCGCCCCTAAAGCGTCCCCTGCTTTATGGTCTGTTTGACTCTAAATGACCATAAAGTACTAAATGATGACATCATGCTGTATAGAAGAAGACTTGAAACTAGAGACTGAGACATAAACTCATGTTCACAATGTTTAATGAGGGAATACATCAACGCTGGTTTATATTCCTGCTGAGGAAAAGTAGAATTGCATCGTGTAGGGAAGTCGTATTTATCATCACATCACCGGGTGTAACCCATCCCCCCTTCAGGGCATCATGGGAATGATCCATTTAGCCACGTTCTAGGGGGGGGTCTCATCTGTCCAATCTATACACATGGTTTTTTTTCCGCCTGCTTCTTAAATAAAAAACGTTCCGCGTCTCGTCTGCAGCCAATTTACCGTGTAGATCATGAATTAAACATCCCGCCACCGGCTGCCACTTGTAATGCTGCAGACGGGGGGGGGGGGCTCTGGTCCGGGGGGGCCTCGGCGCTGCCATTCGATGTGAAAGTTTAGCTCTCGGTTCGACTTTAAGCCAATCACAGAACGCACACGGGGCTCTCGGGTCGCTCTGCCTCCTCCACAGTCTCTCCATCGCCGTCATTCGCTAATATCCGTTCCATTAGTGGTTTGGGAACCAGGGGCCCGGCTGCGTGTTGGACTCGGGAAATCAGGACCTGTCGGGGGGGGGGGGGGGTCATATTCCCACAGTGTTGTTGAATAGAAGCTTTCTTTGTTTTGCTTCCGCGGCACCTCGCCGTCCTCGTCGTCTCCCAGCCAGACGAGTGGAACTGTTTCCTGTGATTATGACGTCATCCGCGGCCGTAGCGGACGGCGTGTCGCCCCGTTGCCATCGTGGCGTCCTGTCCGTCCGGTGAGGCCACGCCCCCCTCACGCTTTAGAGGGACACTTATGCCGCCTTCACACCAAAAAACACGTGGAGTCGCAACGCTTTTCCGGCGAGAGTTTACCCGCTTGACTACTTGTGGCTTTTCGCGTCATTAGAGGGGGCGGGGCTTATCTCTGTGGCTTTTCTCCATGGAAACAGTTATCGTCTCCTTCCTCCACCATGAAGAACTCACCACTAGTTCCGCTTCATACTCGTTGAGGACGTCCCACAAACGTGTGATCATCTCACGCCCTCGTGTTCGGGGTCATGACATTAATATCATATAATTATTTATAAATTAATAATGACATCACCCGTCGGCTCACACAGCTCGGTGACTACGTCTGAATGGCTTCCTCTTCGTCTCAACGCTGATCGGCCTTCGCAACTCGACATTGGGCGAATTTTTCGCTATGACGTCGTCACTTTGCGTCTTTTTTCTACGTAGAAACAAGCGTCCGCCCCTCGCCTTTACGAACATAATTGCGATGCCTTTTTAATTAATTACTCACGGTTATTGAGCTCCGAGCTGAGTTAACCTTCATTTCCTTTCGCAGGGAACACCTGTGAGACCTCGAGTTAGAATTTTCTTAAAGCCCTTGTTTTTTTGTTGCCGCCTCAAAAAATGGCTGCCAATCGTATTATCCCCGTTTCAGTTTTCATCCAATCTGCCTCCGAGCGCCGATTAATTCCGGGTCATTCTGTTGGTCGTGTCTGTCACTGGAAACAAATCTAAAAAGTCAACTGCGAGGCTAAAATGAAGCCGTAAGCAAAACGTACAACTAAGATGAACGAGCCTGAACGCCTCGCTCGACCCTTTGCTAAGCCCCGCCCCCTTCTTCTCCATCAAGCTGTCGGAGTCACCATAGATCCCACACTGTCACTCGCTGAAATTAATATGACCGTCATTTTGAGCGGAAAAAAAGTGCGAGAGAGAAGCCGACAGGAGAGTCGGCGAGGATTAAAAAAGCCGTGAAGCGGAAAAAAACGCCTCCCTCAGCCGATATGAGCTAATTGCAGAATATAGACGTATCGCTATCGACGTGCATGTCGGCTGATTAAATGACAAGTCGAGAGGTTTCTCTGCCAGTGAGTGCCTCCAGGAGGGCATGATG